>NW_022981951.1:0-6393 GCF_902652985.1 Pecten maximus
TTTAAAAAATTTCCCCCAGTATTTCATGAGTATAGCAGAAAGGATGTCAGAAAACGACAGAGATCTTACTTGTTGGTCTTGCGTTGGTGGGACAGTGCCATGTTCTTATCATTGACTGTGTCCAGCAATGCTCCGGCTAGTGCCTGTAGGTCAGCCATGGCCTGGGCGGTAGGGGGCACTCCCATGTTGTCTCCAAGTACCTGGCTCACTGTGGTGGTTACAAGGAGACGTTATACAAGGTCAGACAAACACCAACAACTATCTCTGGTTAAACACCCAATAGGATACATTACATATCAGACAACACAGAACTGTAACAATACAATAATTCCAATACTTCACACATGCATTACAAACTAAAAGTAACAGTACACAAGGCATACAGGACCAATATTACAGAAAAGATCTTATAATACTGAAAATACACTCGTATTATACAAAATATCTAATACAATTGTAACAGAATACACAGATTACAGCAATCAAAACACCTGGTTTGTATGAGATAATCAATAACACTGACCTAGTTTCTGTGAGTTGAACCAGTGACCTAGTTTCTGTAAGGTGAACCAGTGACCTAGTTTCTGTGAGGTGAACCTGTGATCAAGTTTCTGTGAGGTGAACCAGTGACCTAGTTTCTGTGAGGTGAACCAGTGACCTAGTTTCTGTGAGGTGAACCTGTGACCAAGTGTCTGTGAGGTGAACCAGTGACCAAGTTTCTGTGAGGTGAACCAGTGACCTAGTTTCTGTGAGGTGAACCAGTGACCTAGTTTCTGTGAGGTGAACCTGTGACCAAGTTTCTGTGAGGTGAACCAGTGACCTAGTTTCTCTGAGGTGAACCTGTGACCAAGTTTCTGTGAGGTGAACCATTGACCTATTTCTGTGAGGTGAACCTGTGACCAAGTTTCTGTGAGGTGAACCTGTGACCAAGTTTCTCTGAGGTGAACCAGTGACCTAGTTTTTGTGAGGTGAACCTGTGACCTAGTTTCTGTGAGATGAACCACTTACCTTGTTTTTGTGAGATGACCAGTGACCTAGTTTCTGTGAGGTGAAATAGTGACATAGTTTCTGTGAGATGAACCACTAACCTTCTTTTTTGTGAGATGAACCAGTGACCTAGCTTCTGTGAGATGAACCACTAACCTTTTTTGTGAGATGAACAAGTGACCTAGTTTCTGTGAGATGAACCACTAACCTTCTTTTTTGTGAGATGAACCAGTGACCTAGCTTCTGTGAGATGAACCACTAACCTTGTTTTTGTGAGATGACCAGTGACATAGTTTCTGTGAGGTGAACCAGTGACCTAGTTTCTGTGAGATGAACCACTAACCTTGTTTTTGTGAGATGAACCAGTGACCTAGTTTCTGTGAGATGAACCACTAACCTTGTTTTTGTGAGATGACCAGTCCACCTCCACGACTTTGACTGAGCTTCATCATTCCTGTCCTGGTTTTCTTCCTTTCTAATAAACTCTGAAATCACAGAACAATGTTACAAGAAGTATGTAGGTAATCTGTACTTAACACTGTAAACCGATTGTAAAAATTGAAAACTTCATTTATTTCATATATAACAATTGATATAATCACTTTTGTTGGCCTGAATGGAAGGGCGAGGGGTTTTACTGTGGGAGGATACCAGATTACCCAGAGAAAGTTCACGTGGTCAGGCAGGTGACCACCATACCTGATACACATCAGATCGGGGAATTGAGTCTCAGCCCCCTACAGGTAAAAGGCAAGCATGTTACCACTGTGCCACCCGACCACCCTGTATACCCCATCCCTACAGCCTACTTTACCTTGTACTTTGACACTGTGCCACCCGACCACCCTGTATACCCCATCTGTGCCACCCGACCACCCTGTATACCCCATCCCTACAGCCTATTTTACCTTGTACTTTGACACTGTGCCACCCGACCACCCTGTATACCCCATCACTACAGCCTACTTTACCTTGTACTTTGACACTGTGCCACCCGACCACCCTGTATACTCCATCACTACAGCCTACTTTACCTTGTACTTTGACACTGTGCCACCCGACCACCCTGTATACCCCATCACTACAGCCTACTTTACCTTGTACTTTGACACTGTGCCACCCGACCACCCTGTATACTCCATCTGTGCCACCCGACCACCCTGTATACTCCATCTGTGCCACCCGACCACCCTGTATACCCCATCTGTGCCACCCGACCACCCTGTATACTCCATCACTATAGCCTATTTTACCTTGTACTTTGACACTGTGCCACCCAACCACCCTGTATACCCCATCTGTGCCACCCGACCACCCTGTATACTCTATCACTACAGCCTACTTTACCTTGTACTTTGACACTGTTGCCACCCGACCACCCTGTATACTCCATCTGTGCCACCCGACCACCCTGTATACTCCATCTGTGCCACCCGACCACCCTGTATACCCCATCACTACAGCCTACTTTACCTTGTACTTTGACACTGTGCCACCCGACCACCCTGTATACCCCATCTGTGCCACCCGACCACCCTGTATACTCCATCACTACAGCCTACTTTACCTTGTACTTTGACACTGTGCCACCCGACCACCCTGTATACCCCATCACTACAGCCTACTTTACCTTGTACTTTGACACTGTGCCACCCGACCACCCTGTATACCCCATCACTACAGCCTACTTTACCTTGTACTTTGACAATGTGCCACCCGACCACCCTGTATACTCCATCACTACAGCCTACTTTACCTTGTACTTTGACAATGTGCCACCTGACCACCCTGTAAACTCCATCTGTGCCACCCGACCACCCTGTATACTCCATCACTACAGCCTACTTTACCTTGTACTTTGACACTGTGCCACCCGACCACCCTGTATACCCCATCTGTGCCACCCGACCACCCTGTATACTCCATCACTACAGCCTACTTTACCTTGTACTTTGACACTGTGCCACCCGACCACCCTGTAAACTCCATCTGTGCCACCCGACCACCCTGTATACTCCATCACTACAGCCTACTTTACCTTGTACTTTGACACCTGTGCCACACCCAACCACCCCCGGACAAACCTGTATTACAACATCTGTGCCACCCCGACCATCCTGTATTACTCCATCTACTACAGCTACTTTACTCTGGATACTTGGACACAATGTTGCCACACGACCACCCTGTTACTCCATCTGTGCCCCCGAACACCATTGCTTACCCCAATCTGTGCCAGACCCACCTGTATCTACATAACTCCATCTGTGCCACCGACAACCCTGTATACTCCATCGGTGCCACCCGAAACCACCCTGTATACCCCATATGTGCCACCCGACACCATGTATAATACATCCTAGAGCCTATTCTTGACCTTGACTTTGACACCTGTGCCAACCCAACAAACCAATGGATCAAACAAATCATGTGCACACCAATCCGACACCTGTATACTCCATCTGTGCCACTCAGACACCGGTATACTCCATCTGTACCCCCCCGACACCCTGTATACTCCCATCTGCGCACCCCGACACCTGTATACTCCATCTGGGCCACCCGACCACCCTGTAACTAAATTCATGTGCCACCCGACCACCATGTATACTCCATCTGTACCACCCGACCACCCTGAACCCCATAACTACAGCCTAATTTACCTGTACTTTGAGACATGTGCCACCGATCCAACCTGTATACCCATCTGTATGCCAACCCGACCACACCCTGGATACTCCATCACTCACGCCTACTTTACCTTTGTACGTTGACACTGTGCCAACCCGACCACCTGTTACCCTATCACTACAGCCTATTACCTTTTTGCTATATTGACACTGTGCACATCCGACCACCCTGTATACCCCCATACTACAGCCTACTTACCTGGTACTTTGACAATGTGCCAACCAAACCCACCCTGTATTACTCCATCACTACAGCGTTACTTTACACTTGACTTTGACATGTGCCACCCGACACACCCTGTAAACTCCCTCTGTGCCACCCGGCACCACCCTGTATACTCCACACTACAGCCTACTTACATGTACTTTGACACTGTTGCCACCCGAACCACCTTGTATACCCAATCTGTGCACCCGACCATCCTGTTATAATCCATCACTACAGCCACTTACCTTTTGTACTTTGACCGTTGCCACACACCCGACCAAACGCGGTAAAATCCATCTGTGGCCAAATAACAACCCGATCAACCTGTTATACCCCACCTGTGACACCCAGACCACCCTGTCTACCACATCTGGCCACACGACCACCAGTATATACCCATTAATACAGCATACTTACCTGTACTTTGGAACTTGCCACCCGACCACCCGTATATCCATTTGCCACCAACACCCTGTATAACCATTGTGCACCCGACCAAACGTATACTCCATCACTACACGCCTATTTACCTTGACTTGACACTGTTGCCACATACCGACCACCCTGTATACTCCAGCTGTGCCACCCTTGGATAACCCCATTGTACCACCCTCGACCCACCCGGGTATACTCCATCCCTACAGCCTATTTTACCTTGTACTTTGACACTGTGCCACCCAACCACCCTGTATACCCCATCTGTGCCACCCGACCACCCTGTATACTCCATCTGTGCCACCCGACCACCCTGTATACCCCATCTGTGCCACCCGACCACCCTGTATACTCCATCTGTGCCACCCGACCACCCTGTATACTCCATCTGTGCCACCCGACCACCCTGTATACTCCATCTGTGCCACCCGACCACCCTGTATACCCCATCTGTGCCACCCGACCACCCTGTATACCCCATCACTACAGCCTACTTTACCTTGTACTTTGACACTGTGCCACCCGACCACCCTGTATACCCCATCTGTGCCACCCGACCACCCTGTATACTCCCATCACTACAGCCTACTTTACCTTGTACTTTGACACTGTGCCACCCGACCACCCTGTATACCCTATCACTACAGCCTACTTTACCTTGTACTTTGACACTGTGCCACCCGACCACCCTGTATACTCCATCACTACAGCCTACTTTACCTTGTACTTTGACAATGTGCCACCCGACCACCCTGTATACTCCATCACTACAGCTTACTTTACCTTGTACTTTGACACTGTGCCACCCGACCACCCTGTAAACTCCATCTGTGCCACCCGACCACCCTGTATACTCCATCACTACAGCCTACTTTACCTTGTACTTTGACACTGTGCCACCCGACCACCCTGTATACCCCATCTGTGCCACCCGACCATCCTGTATACTCCATCACTACAGCCTACTTTACCTTGTACTTTGACACTGTTGCCACCCGACCACCCTGTAAACTCCATCTGTGCCACCCGACCACCCTGTATACCCCACCTGTGCCACCCGACCACCCTGTATACCCCATCTGTGCCACCCGACCACCCTGTATACCCCATTACTACAGCCTACTTTACCTTGTACTTTGACACTGTGCCACCCGACCACCCTGTATACTCCATCTGTGCCACCCGACCACCCTGTATACCCATCTGTGCCACCCGCCCACGCCGACCCTGTACTCCATCACACTACAGCTTTACCTGTGACTTTGACACTGTTGTCCCCCACCCGCCACCTGTATACCCCATCTGTACGCCACCCTGTATAACCCCATGTGTCCACCCGACCACCCTGTATACTCCTCACTACAGCCTACTTTACCTTGTACTTTGACACTGTGCCACCCGCACCACCCTTAATACGCCCTATCTTCGTGCCACCCGCACCACCACCTGTATACTCCCATCACTACAGCCTACTTTACCTTGTACTTTGACACTGTGCCACCCGACCACCCTGTATACTCCTGTCACTACAGCCCTATACCTTGTGGACTGTTGACACTGTGCCACCCGACCCCTGTAATCCATGTCCACCCCCCTTACCCCACTAAGCTACTTTACCTTGTACTTTGACACTGTTGCCACCCGACCACCCTGTATACTCCATCACTACAGCCTATTTTACCTTGTACTTTGACAATGAGCCACCCGACCACCCTGTATACCCCATCACTACAGCCTACTTTACCTTGTACTTTGACACTGTTGCCACCCGACCACCCTGTATACCCCATCTGTGCCACCCGACCACCCTGTATACCCCATCTGTACCACCCGACCACCCTGTATACTCCATCACTACAGCCTATTTTACCTTGTACTTTGACACTGTTGCCACCCGACCACCCTGTATACCCCATCTGTGCCACCCGACCACCCTGTATACCCCATCTGTACCACCCGACCACCCTGTATACTCCATCACTATAGCCTATTTTACCTTGTACTTTGACACTGTGCCACCCAACCACCCTGTATACCCCATCTGTGCCACCCGACCACCCATATCCACTGGAA
>NW_022981952.1:0-6360 GCF_902652985.1 Pecten maximus
TCGATTACGATAGCTGTAAATTTAGCTTTGATAGCTAAATATGTCTCGTACTTAGACCTTGTACTGTTGTATTCCTTACCATTATCAAAATTTATTTCACAAGACGATTGGTCCATTTAACGATTCAAAAATCATAAAGTATAATGAATTATATTCGAATTCAGCAAAATTTTAACATACTTGTCTTTATGTCACGGTTATAGTGTAAGGCCAGGCAGAATGTAAGATAAGGCGATACAACCAGATACACGAAAGCCGTTAAATTGAATTGAATGACCTGTGACCAATCATGTAAATATGTAATCCTTCCATAGCTGTTGGGTAATAGAATTTACTTGTATGATGTCAAACTATATCTAATTTGAAATTATTTTTGATAAAGGGACGAACGAAGTAAAAGCTAAAATTATAACAGACACTTTCGCCAGCATGCGTAATTCACAAAACGACTATCTTCTATGGCAAGCCAACTTAACATTTATTCAAGGAGCAATGTCGATTCTGTATTTTATCGAATCATATGAGATATCCTATATATTATACAAGATATCTTATATATTATATAACATATCTCATATAGCATATAAGATATCTTATATAATATATAAGATATGTCATAGAAAATTAAATGAGATATCTTATCTTATATCGCATATAAGATATATCATTTAATGGCGGAGAAGGATAGATTATTCGATGGCATTGAACAATGTGTTGAAAAGGCCAAATATTTTCTTTTACATGGCAACGGTTTATCAGAACATATACTAGGCTATATAGATGATTCCCTAAGCAGCACTTAATGTATTAAAAGATCATCATGGTTTGTCCAGCCTCGTGTCCGTCCAACGTCCGGACGGGGAGACTTCAATTCGTCGTTTTGTTAAAATCTCGTTGTTATATAAGATATCTTATATAGGAACGAGATCTTTGATTATATAAGATATATTATATAGCTTTATGATAAATCTTATATATTAATTAAGATATCTTATATAGAATGTGATTTAATTTCTATATAAGATATCTCATAACGTATATGAGATATCTCATATAATATATAAGATATCTTATATAGCATATGAGATATCTTACATAGTATATAAGATCTCATATGCTATATAAGATATCTGATATATTTTTTTCTGAAATACAAGATCGACATTGCTCCTTGAATAAATGTTAAGTTGACCTGCCATAATCTTCTTTTAAATTGTACATGTTATTTTGTTAAATATATACACACAAAATCAAGTTATATTTCATCCAATTTCAAATTAATGAATTTTCCTTGCTTTCCTGTATGTTATGTTTTCCACCCTGACAACCATTCCCTGATACCAATGGTGTTGTGGGGACGTTATTTCGAAATATGTATATAAATAAATAAAAGATAACTATATATATCTTTCGCACATGCGCCCCGGAAGAAAAGGAAGAAAGAGACCTTTCAATATCTGACATTTGCTACCCATTAACACCACATTGAAGTTGTGAATGCCGGAGCCGGGTAAGATTTTAGCACCCGGACTGTGATTTCAATAACGACATTAATCAAAGATCAGATGTAACGTTTTATTTTCTTGAATTTAGCAGTTGTTAAGATAAAAATAATCATCAAGTTCATAGTGCAGGTATGATGAAAGTGATATGGGACAGAGCATATTGCATAAAAAGTAGACTACCACTCACCAAGTACGCACATGTACAGTTACAGGTTATAAAGGGGGGAAAGGCTTATCCGTTTCATCTCTGATTACAATGCAAGTTCGCATAGTGTCAGGGTACAAAGTAGGCAAAACGACTAAGAAAAAAAACATTGTCATATAATCAATTTTACTCCCAAATATATATTGGAATCTTGTCTTTATCATCCCTGTATTCGTTTTCTTGTTTCTTTTCGTTTGGCCACTTTTGCACATCAGAATGCAAGCTTTCTGCGTTAAGGGATTTGAGAAGGTTGTATTGACGATTAATATCGGTCAGGTATTTCCATATTTGTGTAATTCCACATTTTTCACCTTTCAAATGTTATTCCTCCTTTATACCCGTGGAATACTATCACATGATCGGAAACAACATTGGGGAAGGAATTCATACCATATATAAATGAGGCCTGTTCGACACTTCGGGACACCAGCGCGGGGTTTAAAGAGAGAACTTTCCTTAAATTTTGCTTTAAAATTTTGCTCCTACTTCGTATTCATGGATTAGAAACATCATTGTAAGAGGATTCTCATTTCTTTACAAGGGAACTCGGATACAGCATTAAATGATCTTGATTAGTTCTGTCACTTTACACTGCCTCAATTTTGCAATTTTCCTGGCCGAGACAAACCAGAGGCTAAAAAACACTGCCTTACGCTCACTCGACTTAGGTGACATACATGTATTATTTAACTTTTATGGGTACGAAAAACTGCATTTTATACTAGGCTATTCTTAAATTTTCTATGTTTGATTCCATGCAGATAACAGCTTTTTTTTAATATTGTTGTTTTCTATTTCCTCAAAAACGAAATCAAAGTATACCCTTCATGATTTTGTTATGGTTACTAATTGTTAGCTGAAGATGTAAAAGTACTATGAAGAAAATTTGTGAAAATATTTTATCTTTTTCCATTCTGATTTTGTGAAATTGTCATCTGTACAAATGACTTTCGTCCTTGATTGTGACCTGTCTAACTGTGACCTCACAAGTGTGTAACTGTCGCAATGTTGTACATAAGCCAGATATCAAAAATCACCTTGTAATATTTACATTCTGTGTTGCATTTGTCTATATGTCGTTAGTAAACCAAATTGTATTCATGAGACTGTATACTACAATTTACAGTGATTCGGTCAGTGTAGAAATACAGCTCCAAGTGTTGTAGGTTAAACAATGGCCGCCAGTTACTTTCGGCCTAGAGAGCTTTGGAATGCTGCATTTATTTACAGAAGCCACAACGAAAAATAAAGCAACATCACAAGTTATGAGAGTATCATTTGATAATTAGATAAATGAAGTCAATACGAAATTACTATAAGTGCCATTCTTGATCTATACGAAATATGATCAAATTGCCAATGTCGTCACACTCACAGGGGCTCGTTCCGAATTTTCAGAAATGCAAGATACGACAACAATAAAAGTAATGTATTTAATTGATAAAATCAATCTTGTATAAATATCGGGAGTATCGACATGGTTTCTGGTTGTGTAAGTGTAGGCCTACTGGATTTTAGTTTTGTGGTTATTAACTGATGTCAAAGACCTACCTTACAAAATTGAGTCCCTGTGAAGTTGAAAATCGTCTGCTAAGTTAGCCTAGCGACACTGAGTTGACCGGTTAGACTGGAATCTGTTTCGAACGAAATATCCTTGGAATCGTTATCCCCTACTGTAAAGACGACTTTCATTTAGAATCTAAACGCTGGTATTCTTCTTAAAATAACGTAAATCCAGTCGATAGAAACATAAGTGTTTCCGAGGAATCGAGTCTGTCCTGGGCAATGCCCGTTCAAAGCCGCATCACTTCTAAATGTTAACTTTATATCATTGCGCAGAAAAAACGGTTTCGATTTTGAACAATCAGAAATTATGCAATTGTGAACAATTTGATGATACCTACAAGCGTATATGAAATAAAAAATAAAGCCAAATTTGTACAAAAACGATCGTATGTGCTTGCTATTAATAACGTCATCGGGGACTATATTATTCCTTCTGAAACTTTCGGCTGTTCCGGTATTTGAACTTGATGACGTCAGTGATAGGGTAAGCGGCAAATTTAAACGCGTCATAACCTACAGTAAATCAAAAATATTTATGAATGTAGATATAAGCATTGAACTGTTACCAAATGGTAGTATACAGTCGATATGAATACAATTTGGGTGACAGATAAATATTTCATGTCGCCCTAACGGGCGACATTCTATTTATCTGTCACCCAAATTGTATTCATATCGACTGTATACTACCATTTGGTAACAGTTCAATGCTTAAATATTGTGTGATAACACAGTGCTTTTACTATTTGATATTAAATTATATAGATTTGCATAAATTGTGCTTCTGATTAGTATCAATAGGAAAATATTAGCCCCTACTCTTACTATGTAAACAAGGTTTAACGCTCAAAAAGTCAGAAGTGGGGGTGACCTTCGATTCACTTTAAAGTGCTGAAATATCAAATGCACACAAACTCCAGTAACGTACCTTGGTTTAAAATCATTAAATATCAATGCATGCTACTCTTTGTCGTTTGATTATGAATTAAAAAATGTGATAGCCGAGGATACCTCGACTGTGAAACAAAATAGTCTGTATATTTTAGAGCGGTTTGCAATGGGCAATTTCATTGGTTAACAGCTCTGTAAACAATACATAATTGTCGACCAATCAGTAGCCTACTTCCTTTCCACAGTTGATGCATAGTGTGGTCTTCAAGTGTTACACCTTGTTGATATGTTAGGAGTAGGGGCTATTATGTTTGTTTCTACAAATACTAACCAGAAGCAGACGCCTGTGATTAAAAGATCAAACATCATTCAGGATACACCATAATTGAAACGGTTTTAGCTGTAACAAATAAGTCATTATTAGGCTGAACATTCCAATTTAAGTTGGTAGTACGAGACCTTCAACATATGGATATCGGTAGATCAGTAGATATGTTTATAAATATATAAAGTAATTCGTCTACTATCTTGCGATGTTATTCATTTTTACGACTGTATGCATGAGTGTATATGTAATAGCATTGTTAAGTGATGTATATCTCGCCACTATCAGACATAACAAAACCACACCTACAAAGTACAACTTCTATCATCGTCTTTTATCAACATGGCGAACCACTTAGGTTGATGCCGGCGACATGAACATGCTGTTAACTACCATTTTATACATACACGGTTTAACTTATATAAATAATTAAGGAAACGTGATCGGTCTCAACGCATTTGTAATTTGACAATAAATAAATTTGATAGATGATATTAGCTTGACATTACTGGAACATGTTTCAACTTATTTAGTACTGCATTATCATTGAAAAGTAAATGGAAGTTTTAACGTATGTTTACTAATTCAATAGCTTGACAATTTTGCTCAGATTGCATAGAACTTAAGAGTCTACCAATCCGACATCCTAATGTATCCCTTCACAAAGCCTCTCATGTTACCTCTTTTTGAAGTTCGCCCTTGTACGGAAAATATTTTGGTTTCTTTCCCCTGGTAGAAACCTACAAATGTTTGTTTAAATGGTAGTTGCTACTACATAGTTTTGGAAATGGGCATGGTATCCTACAGGATGAACTCGCAGTATGCCTAAGTGAGGAGCAATATAAAGTCGGCTATCACAAGGAGACAAAACAAAAACAAAAAACCGGATACACCGCGCCCGATATACAAACCCATCCACACATACACTACACGTATGCTTCTCACACACTGAGTATGGTTTTGGTTGTATTTGTTTAACGTCCTATCAACAGTTAAGATCAACACACACACATTCGCCAAAGCTGTAAATTTTAAACAAACCAAATCGACACATCAAAACATGTCCTATAAACAATGTATCAATGTATGAAAAAACCATGGTAACGAATTAATCCAATATCATTGCTAATTATATAATGCAGACAAAATTGGTGGCAGTTATAAATATATCCCTAATCGGAACAATAAATCATTATTGACACTGTTGCTGGAATTTAGTTGGAAATATTTCCAATAATAAATGATTGTATGAAAGGTTGTTCCTTGACCAACCCCAAGACTGAAGGACATTCCTCAAAGAGGTCAGATATATTATTGCTTTTTCATAAATCACTTACCCGATTTCAAGATCAGGTGATCATACTGCTCTCATTTTAAACAAGGAATAAATAAATAAAAAAACTTATCAAACGTATATTTTCAATGCAGCGATGAGCAGTGAGCATATAAAATTTTGGAGTGAAAAAAATAAATTTTGCAGTGACAATATAGGTTTTTCATTTTTGACCAATCAGAGCGAACGGATATGGAGAGATATATAGGTTATTTCTGTATTGAACTTTTTCAAAATGGCGCCGTCAAGTTGACGTGGAGTAACGTCACAAAGAGATGACGTGATTAATTATGTTACTGATTCCCGCATTTTTTGACACTATTAATTTTTCAATGTTTTTGATATTGCGTTTAATCATTAGAATGCGATAAAAAGAAAATTGAATGGTTCCCCGCTGAATGTAATTATATGTCACTCGCATGACAGACTATGTCGATATTCAGTCATACTCGTAAAATAGATGGTATATATAAACCGTTCAATATCAACTATATATCTAACCAAAGGCGACTCTTCTTAATATGGGGACATTGTG
>NW_022981953.1:0-6027 GCF_902652985.1 Pecten maximus
TGCGTTTTGCTTTCCATTCGTGTCGCAAGTCATATCTTCACTTAAAAAGGGACTTTTAACAGATGTATAAACATGTTCGGAGAATTACAAATTCTCATGTTTGAATGGGTTAGTGTACCGCTAAACAATTACCAGGTGTGAAATTACGGTCCACAAGCTCGTCACACCTGTCACTGCACCACAGGTGTCTGTGATTTCTGGTGTTCTAATCGGCACACGCCGATAATTGCTTGTGAGTTCACGCGTTTGGTTTCTGTGCACTTCAAAAAAGTTCCGAAGACATGCTTTTACAGGTTGTACATAAATTGAGGTTGAATTTTATTAAGAATTGCGTTTATACTATAGGGAATACATTTTCAAGTTGTTGAAATCAAACACATTATTTTTGGAATTCAGTGAGTTTCGTTTTCCTTACAAACGAACAAAATTCGTATCTCAAAGGTTTGTCTATAGAATAATTAACCAAAGTTACCTCATTTATATATATATATATATATATATATATCCATGATGTTGAAAATTTACTTTATGAATCTTGTCTGGGAGTTACTGATCTTTCATGGACATGTTTTATCAATTGCGGACAATTACCCCAAAAATCACAAATAACGGTATCATTGCTGTTTTGGCTAATAAAAAATTCAAAATGATTAGCATTTATTTCACATCTTGTATGAATTGCATTTTAAACTTGTATTACTAGAAGGATTATAACCGAAATCAATACTGGTACATTTGTATGTAACAAACCGGTCATGCCCTCATAATAAAGGCTATATATATATGATGCAAGTCGTTATAAACGGCCCGTTATTCAAATGTCATACATGTTACCAGAGACATATATTTACCATTGTATGGCACTGCCACTATATAACCCTACCAATTCAGTTGCGAGTTCACCAGCTTATGAACTGCCAACTGAAATTTGAATTTGAAAATTTCAAAAAAAAATTGCACGACAAATTAAAAAAATCACAGATGGTAAATATAAGCATTGAACGGCTTTCAATAGCGCGCTTCATGGAATTTGCCTCTGTCCAGTTGGCATTCATATTGACTATGAATGCCAACTGAAAGCCGTTCAATGCTTAAATATACAGTATCTGATGTTACAACGACCCGTTAAAATAATTAAAAAAATAAATATACATGTTATATACGACCTGTTATAAAAGAAAATAAATAAGATGATACACGTTGTATTTGGCCCGTTATAATAGAAAATTAGTAAGATGTTACATGTTGTACATGTATATGGCTCGTTATGAGAGAAAATTAGTGAGATGCTACATGTTATATATGGCCCGTTTAAAAAGAAAATTATTCGTCCCTGGTTTCGGTAGCACTTGTTATTAACTAATTCACAAATATAAACCAGGGAGTTTATTTAGCACTTTCATTTTTGTTGTCTTATTCGCATTAATTACAGGCACGTGTTCACATTTGTTTCTATATATTTCCTATAAGGCGGCTCCGATCCGATCGTGACGTCACAGGTCAGAGGTCACCGAAACGAGGTCTTCAGGTGTGTTTTCGAGAAAAATCGCAATTACTCGGTAATGGGTCGGCCGATTTTGATACAGTTTTCTGCATTCTTGCTTATTAATCAATACCAATAACATATTTAAATATAATTTTTCGTTCAGGGTACACTTTAAGCTGAAGCAATACCATTTAAAACATGTCCAACTGTTTAAGTGATTAAGTGCATTCACTTTGTATACTGTGCATCACTATGATACTGCAATAGACGTCGTTATCATGTTAATGCTTCCACTCGGGTTCGAACCCGGGACCCATGGTTAAATATAATTATGCTGGGGTTGGAACCCGAGACCCCTGGTTTACTATACCTAAGCTGGGGTTCGAACCCGAGAGCGCAGGTTTACTATAATAACGCTTGGGCTTCTTACCCGGAACCCATAGTTTACCATGATTACACTGGGATTCGAACCAAGACCCCTTGGTTTACTATACCTACGCTGGGATTCGAACCCGAGACTCCTGGTTTAATATACCTACGCTTAGGTTCGAACCTGTGACCCCTAGTTTAACATAATTACACTTGGGTTTCTAACCTGGGACCCCGTGTTTACTACATGTATATCTTAGCTGGGGTTCGAACCCGGTACCCATGGTTTACTATAATGACACTGTTCGAACCAGGGACCTATGGTTTGCAATAATTACACTGTTCGAACACGGGTTTCATGGTTTACTTTGATTACACTTGGGTTCGAACCTGATAACCATGGTTTTACTATAATTACACTGTTCGCACCTTGAACATATGGTTAACCATAATTACACTTTTCGAACCCGGGACCCTTGTTTTACTATAATTACACTGGGGCTCGATCCTAGGACCCATGGTTTACTAAAATTACACTGGGGTTCGACCCTGGGGCCCATGGTTTACTATAATTATACTGTTCGAACTTAAGACCTCTAGCTTAATATATTTATGCCCTTACTTGTTTTCAGATTTAATGGCTATTGATTTCGATACAGACACTTATTATCAACAGGGTGGAAATATTAAGCAGCAATAACCACAATTAACATGTTGATAAGGAATGGAATAATATTTAACCTTTATCAGAATGACGAGAACTACTATAAGACTTTCCAACAGATCAGACGAATCTATATCATCTCATCTTTCTTGTTTGTACCGAAAAACATATCAGATAGAATAAAAGGCTCGTGTGCTTGATAAATGAACAACACAGAGTAATAGGCTAACAAGTACAGATCACTCGTTAAGGATATTGTATTTATCTGTAAATTACTGATGTGGAATCGTCCATAAACCCACGCCCTTTATCCCACATGCTATAGTACCATGATAAAATAAATACGTCCATTATTTCTTCCGTTAGGGCTTCTGTCTTGTACGTACAAGATATTATCCTGTCTAAGATGTACAATATTGACCCTTATTCGCTACCGTACTTTCAACTGAGAACACGACTCTGTAACAGGAAGCTAATGTGTTTAGTATTAAGCATTGACACAGGCAGCTGGTAGAATCCCTTGATAAATGTCCCCACGGTCACAGCATTGCTTACCTAATAATATCGACCTTTGGCTGGAGTATATTTAACGTGTTATCGAGGATATTTAAATGTCAGCAACTACGAAAACTATACAACGTGTGAGTTATCTATATCGTGTTAAAACGTGTGAGTTATCTATATCGTGTTAAACGTGTGAGTTACCTATATATCGTGTTAAAACGTGTGAGTTATCTATATCGTGTTAAAACGTGTGAGTTATCTATATCGTGTTAAAACGTGTGAGTTATCTATATCGTGTTTAAACGTGTGAGTTACCTATATATCGTGTTAAAACGTGTGAGTTATCTATATCGTGTTAAAACGTGTGAGTTATCTATATCGTGTTAAAATGTGTTAGCTATCTATATCGTGTTAAAACGTATGAGTTATCTATATCGTGTTAAAACGTATGAGTTATCTATATCGTGTTAAAACGTATGAGTTATCTATATCGTGTTAAAACGTGTGATCTACGTATATCGTGTTAAAACGTGTTTCGTGAAATCTCAAATGAAATGGAAACTTAATGAAGATTGATATATATATATATTAACATTTGTCTGGCATTTTTACTATATAGTATGTTTGAGAGCACTGGCAATGATGTACGTTTAAATGCCATCCATCACGCGCTACACTTATCAGCGTATTAATACAACACAAACCGGAACTACAATATCCAGGATAATTAAGTTTAACGACTAATTATTTTGTCTACATTATTTGTTATAAAAAATATGCCATTTGCGCATTACGTTGATAATAAAATGATTAACAAAATTGAGTTGTTTTTTTTATTTTTATTTTTTAATTTTCCATGTACTATTTTGTTTGCCAAAAATTACACGACAATGTTCCGGCTGTTCCAACAACTGACAAAAATCTGCTGACTGTCGGTAAGGCGGGAAGTGTGAATTTCACATATGAATTATAGCATTTAGAAAATTAAAAAAGTAAAAGCAATATAAATATAAGCGTTAAACTGTTTTTGTATGGTATTTCTGATCTATTTGAATGCCAGAGCTTTGCAAGCAAACAAATCATATTGTGCTAGCGCACATTATGTTGTTTGCTTGCAAATCTCTGGCATTCAAAGAGATCATAAATACCATACAAAAACAGCTCAATGCTTAAATATATATGTATTGGACCGTGGGGGTGGCGATTAGTGTCAAAATCCAGTGTACTGATCTGAACCTGCCGGTTAACTTTAGTACCGAATCATAGTGTACTGATCTCGACTACACTACTGGTGACAATCCCGTGTACCGATCTGACCTGTCAGTTGACTAGAGTGCCAAATTCCTGTGTACTGATCTTGACCTGTCGGTTAATAATAGTGCCAAATTCCTGTGTACTGTACTGGACCTGTTGGTTGACAATAGTGCCAAACCCCAGTGTAATGATGCCAAATTCCTGTTTACTGTCAAAGTAAGTTTTCTGTATTGAGTTACGAATTCATCGAAACTGTCGAGAGTACAACCTCCTACAAACCGAACTACCCGTTATCGCTAGACCGCCTGTCATACTGTATATCGCACATTTACATTGGAGTTGTGCTGTAGGCCTCGTGTGAGATTGTCCGATGACCTTTAACTGACAGTATAATACCAGGGAACAAGTGTGTATCGACCTGGATTAGAATTCCTTCCCTTTGGTATATAGTGATCCGTGGATTATATAATGTAATACGTAAGTCAAAACTTTTATCATAAACGACACTTAAACAACATCGTCTTCATCCTTGACAACGATTCTTCCACTAAATGTTTCTCGCCTGCGCAAGTCTACTGACATTGTTGCCTGTGTGTTTGTGTCATTGGTAATCATTGTTCTCGTTAATCTGTTCTTCATCCCGCCGATAAATCTAGCCATATTTTACAAACATACACTAACCTCGGTGTAAATGACGGACCAGACTGGCCTATCGTTCGATTATCACACTGTCATTGAAACACCGACTCTCAGTCTGGCAGATATACATTATGTATATCGATTTGAAACACTTAAAACAAAATTATCGATTTATCTATTCTAACTAATGATAATTGAAACACTTTATTATAATTTGTATTGAATGTGTGTGTTTTTTTATAAACATTTTGTATTTTGTGATAGCCTAACAACTGCAGCTATGCACGAAAATATTACAAACAAAATCGTGCTTGTTTGCGTTTTGTTTAGAAAGTATATGTTATCTATGACATAACTACTTTTTTAATTATTTGAACAAGAAGAAGTTAATAACATCTGAATTTTCCTCATAACGGTCGGCATGACTGATCCTTTTATTCACGAATGCAGGATACCTCAAAACGAGATCGACCTCGGTATGAGTAATGTTACAACGTTAACACACCAGGTAGCCCGTTAATACATGTACATAGCTAAGTTGTCCTTGATCATTATATATTGACGACCCAGATTGTGACCCTATGGAGATCTATTGCAGAGTACATGTTTTAAACGACATGTCTTTTCGATAAGATAAAATGTGTGAAGTCCGCAATGTTGTTGGTAGTGTTTCATTTTTATGTGCATGTCAATGTACATATGTAGCCGACACGTGCAAAACCGTCACGTATCAAACTGTTGACCCAAGGTATCCATGGTTTCATAATCAACGCGCAGATGCTGTGTTATACGTACAAAATGTAGGGTATTTTCCTTGTATGGTTTCGTCTGGAACTCTATCGTTTTTAATGTCGATGTGTGGCCCACTTTGAGAGGGACACGAAGGGTTGATATGACATTTACCGATTATACTGATCGTGAGGCACCATGTAACAACGGATGTTATCATAAATGGGATACATCCATCGTTGCCAATTACGCAATCTCTTAGACAATGAGTTATAAATTAGACTAATCAGAGGCCTTCTTTAGTAATACCATGACAACGGAAATATATGAAGTTGTATCAACAAACAACAATAAGTTTGAAGGTCAATCACATGTAAAGTCG
>NW_022981954.1:0-6323 GCF_902652985.1 Pecten maximus
CCCCCCCAACCACCACGGGGGATTTCCCTCCAAGCTCCAGGGCCCTTTCTTACCCTTTCCCACTTTTCAAGTCGCCTCAAAGTTTGACCAACCCAAATTAACAGATGTCGTAATGAGACAAAACCCAATGCCAACTAGCCCCTCAGATTTTAAAATTAGACAACGGGTGCTCCAGATAAAAGTGCTCAAAATTTGCTGACCTAGCAAAACAAATATAATGAGATGTTGTTTCAAGCTTCCAGATGCCTAACATTTTTTGGTTCCACAAAGAACCATCATATTTTGTCAGCTTAATTCCATGATTCTTTTCTCTAAACCTTTTTATTTTGACCTAGAAAAAATTTCAACTAGATGCAATAACAAAAAAATATTTTTAAGTTTCTACCAGCTATTAAAAGTCACAAAAATAAAGCTGCCTCAAAGCGGTTTTTCAACATATTAATCATTCATGGTTTTTACAGGGCCTTCAAATTATAAGAACTATCCAATTTCTCTCCAACTCTTTAAAATTAGCAACCCGGCCAATGTCTTTCCCAAAATCTTTAAAATTAGCAAACCAGCCATGTCTCTCCCAAATCTTTATAATAGCAACCGGCCCAAAGTATCCTCTCCCAAATCTTTTTATAATACCCCACCCCGGCCAATGTCTTTTCCCAAATCTTTATAATAATAACCAGCCAATGGTCCCTTTCCCAGCTGAGCTCCCTGGGGAGCATAACATTCAAGCTCCTTGTGGTATTACAGATCACACAACATTTCTGGCATTCACGTTACAGCTGAGCTTAATTTACAGCTATCAAAAAGTTTTGGATTTTTAAGACAAAATTTCAACATACTATATAACCTAATTTTAAATAAATGTATACACAAATTTAACAAATTACTTACCAATGATTTAATGCTTCAATTACAGCAAACAATATTTCTAGAAATGGCTAACTGGGTAATTTTCACTAACCTAGTCAAAAATATATTTTTTAAATATAAGGGATATTTATCTTTTAGGAATGTCATCCCATAATTTAAAGGTTTGAATTGAAAATAATATGTAACAAATCCCAGTCATGGAAAGATTTTTTTTTTTAAATTTTAGGGCCATGATCCTGATAATGTATTTTTTTATCTTTTTTTTTATTCCCCCAAATCAAATCCACTCCACTTCCCCGTGGACCCGTAAAACCCCCTTTGCCACATCCTCATGATCCGCAAGTTTTGGCTCCCCCCCTGGGTCCACTTCCTTGCCCCACATTTTAAAACCAGTGGGATTTCCAAAACCTCAGCCAGATCCCCGGCCAACAAAAACGACAACGGGTTTTTTGGGCGGGCTTTAAAAACCCAGTTTTTCCCATCCAATGCTGGCTTTTTTTATGTCATAACTCAGTGGGAAGTTCCATGTACAAAAACCCCCAAAACACCCTGCTTAAAAAGTGCAATAATGAATGATTGATTAAATTAAATTAAATTTTCATTCTACCTTTTTAACCCTTTCATTTCCCCCCTGACCGATTTGGACTTTTAAATGATAAAATTTAATTGCTGAGTCAACTACATTTTTTTTAGGGTTGAAAGGGTTAATTCTAAAATAAAATTAAACTTTTTTTTTTGGTTTTTTTTTTTAAAATATATGGGGCCTAATTTGAATTTGTTTTTTTAAATAAAGACCCTTTTAAAAGAAAATGAAACTCTAAAACCCTTTCTTTTTTGACACCTAAAATTTTAGTCAAAAAAAATCAAACAATTTTTGCGGAATAATAATTGCACAAAACCACAATTATTGCCAAAAACAAATCAATATGGTAAAAAACAATTTTGGGGCCCTCAAAATTTAGTGAATCTCTATACCACCCCAAAAAAATTTTAAATTTCCCTACTAGTTTTTCCCTCTCTTTGTTTATATTTTTCTAATAAGTCCAAAATATTCTTCATTTTTCTTTAATCTTAATCTTTAAAATGCTATATTGTCCATAGACACAGAAAAAAAAGTTTCCTTTTTCACAATCATACCATGTATCTGTTTAAATTTTTCGTTTTTTCCCTTTCTATTTTTATTTCCCATTTTTTTTTTTTTTTTTTCCATGTCATATCCTAGTTTGGTTTGTTTTTTTTTTTTTTTTTTGTTTTTTTTTTTGTTTAAATTTTAACCCCCCAGGGGCTTTAAAGGGTGGCCAGGTTTTGAAGGTGAGGAAAACCGGAGTACCTGGGGAAAAAAACCCCCGGCCTACATAGTAACGGAACGCCCCCCGTGGGTTTTTTGAACTCGCAAACCCCTTTTTGGGGCTAGTGTTAAGTGTCGGTTCCCTTAACCACTTTTTGGGCCCCCGCAGCCCCCAATCCCACCTAGTTAACACCCCCCTCCTCTTTAAAAAAAACAATTTTTTTGACCTTAAAAAACAAAAAAAAATGGGCACAAAAAAAAGATTTAAAAAAAAATACTTTTTTCCCCCCAAAAGGGGGTTTTTTAACTACTAAACTCCCATCCAAAGACTTTTTATTATCGCCTTTTTTTGTTCATGGTAAAATTCCAAGCTATTAAAAAAAATTCATCTAAAAACAACGAAACCTTCCAAAAACTTCCAATTCTTTTATTTCTTTGGGGGCAGCCATTTGAGCCCACCGGCGTAATGGTAGAAGTGACGGATCACAATGGAAAATCAGCATCCCTGGGTTTCCCGAAAATCTTTCCCTTTTCCATGGACTCCACGACACCTTAAACGCAAGGTTTTTTTTTTGGAGTGTCGGGCAATACTTAACACAAAAAATGTAATTGAAGCACTTAAGCTTGACTTTTATTTTTCTTGAAAAAAATGCTTTTACAAAATTTAAAGTAAAAAAACTGAATGACAAGTTTTCTTTTCCCTTTATTTCCTACTAGTACTTTATAAGTATACGCACAGTGTATATTGCCTAGTTTTTTTCCCTTGCTCCGACACCTTTTACGATTTTGTGTAAGGGCCAGAGACCCCCGACTTTTTGTACTTTTATTTTCTCAACAACTTAATACACAAAAATTTAAATCTATATTTCCCCTTTGGGAAAAAACCCCAAAACCTAGAGGGAAAAGATAAATTTGCAATAAATAATATATAATTATAAAATATAAAAACCCAAAAGATGAAGGAAAAACAAATTTTTTTTTATTTTTGGGCCCTGCTGGGCCTCGAACTCACGATCTACGGGCCCCCAATATATATTATTTTCCTTATTTTTGGTCTAACAAAAGTTTTTCTGTCAATTATTTAAAACAAATCTAGGCATTCAGATATATTGGAACTCCAAATTGAGTATTTTCCCCCGGGAAAAAAAAAAAACCCCGACTAAATTTCCCTTATTCAAAGAAGGGATCTTATACATTATAATTAATTAGAATGCATAAGATTTATGGAAAATCAGTTATTTTTGACCTCAATATTTAAGACTCCTTTATAACTTTTTTTTCACCAAAAATTTAAAAAGGGCCTTGCCATAAATTACCAATTGTTTCAAAGTAAATTTTTTTTTATCCTGAATTTTATGAAACTCATGAATTTTTTCCATACCTGTATTTCTCCCTAACATGGGGCTCCCTGGGGGCTCCCTGATGCATAAGCCTTCTTGGGGGCCGCTTTAACACCAATCCTCCTTTTTTTTTCACTTGTATGGTTTTTAGCCAAAAACTTTTGCCTGTAAAAAATAACATCATGCTTTTTTTCTAAATTATTCATGATAGTAAAAATGCAAAACGTTTTGGGTGTTTTTTAGTGAAGAATCCTTGGGGAAGACCCCCGGGACTAAAATTCGTGCTAAAGGGGGGTTTTTGGGAAAAATGCATGGTCAAAAAAATAATTATACACCAACCTAAGATTTTTTTAAATTGAGACTGGAAAAAAAAATATTATTCAAATAAAACCTTCCCAAAATCACTGGGTTTCTTTACTGAAAGAAGAATGGGCAAAAAAATAAATCACTAGGGACCTGAGAATTACTGGGAAATTTTTTTACTGATCGTTAAAGGGCAAATAAAAAATACAACTGGGACCTTAGAATCACTGGATTTTATTTTTCTGATAAAAAGTAATGCCATAAAATACATACAAGGGGGGGCCTAACATACAAGTAAATTTTTTTTGGAAAAAGGTTTTTGGTAATTTACACGGGGACCTCAAATCCTGGGAAGAGGGAAAAAAGTCCCCGCTTTTCATTTTTTTAGGACCAGAGAAATCAATAAAAAAAAAAATTAAAAAAGAAAAGGGATTTAAACATAAATGGGTTTAGGTTAAAAACCCCTTATGTTAAAAAAAAAATTGTCATGGCAGCCTTATAAAACTGATTTCAATGCTGAAAATATATCCATTATATAATTTTTTTTTTGGGAATCTATTTTTTTTTCCCCCTGCAAACCCCCTATTTTTTTGGCTGTTTTTAAAAAAAAAATACCTTCTTGTTTTAAAAAAAAAATCTTTTGAATTTTTGAAAATGTTCTTCTTTTTAAAACACAGAGGTATTCTTGTCCCATACTTCATCCCCCCAAAAAAACCCTGCAAACCACAAGAATTTTAAACATCACTTTGTCTGTCACTTGGGAAAATTGGGTTACTTTAATTTTTTAAACCTAATTGTACACAAACTTTTTTCGTTTTCCCTTCCTGTGGCTGGGGTTTTTTTGTTACGTCTTTTGCCCCGGCTTTTTTTTAACCATTTTCCATCAAATGAAAGGGCCCAAAAAACTTTTTCATGGTCATCCCCCCATGCCCCACAAAACACAAAAGTATGCACACACTTTTTTAAAGTTTTTTGTGTGAGGTAAAAAAACTGGTGCGTTTTGTTTTTTGTGGGACTTTTTATACTTAACATTGAAATTTTAGAAAATTGCATCACTTAAGCGTAAATAGGTATTATAAAAGGAAACCACACCCATATGCCCAATTTGTTTTTCCCATCTATTTTTTAACGAGATTACCAAATACCCCTCAAAAAAATCAAATTTGTCATGAAAGGCCACATTTTTTGGGGAAAAAAGAATCCAAAAAATAAAAATTTAAAAAATGTTTTAAAAATCCGGTTTTCCCACCCTAACATTAATAAGTTTACCTAGATATATATACTGGGCATTTTTTGTTTTTTACTATCCAAACACACAACTTCAAATTTTGTCTCAAATTAATATAAAATGTATTTGATCTAAATAAGGCGCCCCTTACCTTTTTTTCAAAAAATAAAACTTTTTAAGGAGTGTCAAATGGGTTTTTTAAAAGTAATAAATTCCATGGAAATGTTTTTTTACTTTTTTTTTCAATTTTTCTTTTCCCCCAAAAAAAAATTTCCCTGGAAAAACCCCAAATTTTTTCCACTTTTTCTATTTTTTTACAGAGGACATTCAGTGCAAAAACAACCAAACCGAACACACAATTTTACCCAATTAAATAAAAACTTCCATCTTTTTAAAAAAAACAGAAAAACTTTTTTCTTGTTGATAAATAAATTTTGTTTTTAGAACGGAAAGCTAGTTTTTAAAAACATTGTAAATTTATTTTTTAGGTCAAAAAAATGATGCTTAAAACTGGGAAATCACCTTTCCATAAAAAGAACAAAAAAATTTTCCATTAAAAATAAATGGCGGAAAACCGTTCCTGGGGCCCCAAAATCAGCTGGCATTTTTTTTTTTAAATTTAAGGGAATATCCAAATGATGTTTTTAAAACTTTAATATTATAATAAAGAATTTATCTTTTCTGAAATTTTGTAGACTGAATATTTTTTTCCGTTTCCCCCCCCCTGGGTGTTTTTTGCTATAAGGTTGTCTGTTTCTAAAACTTCTGATAACTTATCTTAATAAGGGCTCCCCCCTGTCAATTACCCGCGCCCTGATTGGCAATACGGAAAACCATTCTTTTTAATCTGCTAATCAGATGTGATTTGGGCCCCAGGCGTGGTCATAAAACAAATGTTTTTGGCCAAGTGTAAATTGCCTGTTTAAAAAAACACGTTTTTTTTTTAAAATTAGTTTTAAATCTAAATCTGACAAAAAAACAAAAATTTTTTTTTTTATCGGGGTTGTCGGAAATTTTCGGTGTTTTTCATGTAATTATTATTTTTTAATTTTATATTTTTATCTATAAACTTGGGGCTTTTTTTCTGGTATGGGGCCCCAAAATTTTTTTTTGCTTATACATTACGTTTTTGGGGGTTTATTTGGGGTTAGAGCTTATAAAAAGCAAACCTAAAAAAATAAAGATTTTTTTTAGGAAAAAAATATTTTGTATACTTTTACATTAAACTTTCATCCCATTTTGGAAAAAAGGGTACTTTTTGGGTTTAATTTATATTTCTATATATATGGGGGGTGTA
>NW_022981955.1:0-6279 GCF_902652985.1 Pecten maximus
TCATGTGAATTTCACGTGAATTTTTTTCATGTGAATTTCACGTGAAAAATTTCATGTGAATTTCATGTGGATTTTTTTTTTGAGATTTTTTCACATACACAAATAATTCTAGCAAAATGTATTTAACGGCTCCTCCACCACGACAAAAAGCGTAGAATACATTACCCAATGTATTATTAGTATTATGATTCATCTGTCTGTGAAAGTATTATTAGTATTATGATTCATCTGTCTGTGAAAAGTTTTGTTTGCCTGGATCAGAGATCTCTTAAAAATTCAAATAATTTCTTTTAACTAATTTGTATGCATTATAATCATGATATTTAACTAGGTTTTCCTGAGCAACAGTGGGATCCAACTTCTAAGGTCACTGAGACGAAGTCTAAAGTCTCAGCTGACCATTAAGGCCCATGGGCCTCTTGTTTTAAAAACACCTAATGTTTCTCGCTCAGAAACTCTCAAAATCTAATAAACTGTGTCAAAGTTGTATGATATTTCATGAAATAATTTAATGAGCTTGTTTATGATTCAGGAAATCTCATCAGACGAACGATTCCATGTGGAGCTTCACTTCAGTCCGGGGGCGTACACCTGTGGGGAGAAGATACTCGACTTTCCTGTGGGACGTGGCTACCAATCTTTGTCTAAAAAGGAAAAGGTTGGTTTGTGCATTTAATACAGTCATATTTTCAGCGGGGGCGTATAAACTATTACCCATTGTCTGAAAATGTCTCGTCAGGTTTTGCCTTCAGTGTGCTTTCTGGATACATAAGGTGTTATGTTCAGTTTCACTCTCTGCACCCCTGGAATATGTCGTAGTAAAAACGGAGGCAAACAACTAGCTATTTGATTGTTTTTTATGGATCATAGATTTAGAGGAGCAACAGACAAATTCAAAGTGGGTCAATGTAACAGTATGGTGACCTCAGAGTTCCTTTGATATGCATTAAAGTATCAAACTAATATTTTTCTTTTATCCTCAAAATGGTTATGACTGCGTCTTCATTATTCTAGGGATGCTTTAGCATCAAATTAATGAACACAGATTTAAATAAAAATGAATCTAGAGCATCGGAATCTAAATCAAACTGATTGGAGAAAATACTTAATTGTCCAAGTTTCCTTTGTCTGTAGTTACTAAAATAATTATGTCATTATCTCAGCGTTTAAGTACTGGTGACGACCCAGGTGTGACCAGCCCACAGGTCGGTGGTGAACAGAAGACACTCGGGGAGGACTTACAGGCCCGGGCTTACTCAGACCGGCCCCGCTCCGCACCAATGGTTATCCAGGAAACATTGGAAGAACTACAAGAGGCGGACATATTTGATCACCATAGCAACAACGACCCACCAAAATCTCTGAATAAGGAAGATATGTCACTGTCATTTGATAAACCTAAAACGAAGGTAAAATAGAAGATATCATCCTACGATGGGACAATATTGTCAAACACAACTCCTGAATGACTCGGATCATAGAAATATTACTAAGAGTATGGGGACACATGATAAATTGTTTCCATTCTGTAGTTTAATTTGTACATCAGGTCAAAAACATATTTTGGCAAGCTGAAGTTTTAGTACATTATCTTTTAACTTTTTTTGCAAAATGATGATTTGGATACTTTTGTTGCCATAGAAACAGTCTATAGTAACTTCTCTTAGTGCAGTCATTCTCATGTAGAGTGGATTTATTGAGAGAAGAAATGTCACTACATACACAAATGTCCTGCTACATGATGTGAGCCTCTGTTTTCTGTGTCCCTCCAGGTTCCAGAACCTCGGTCACCTGACCCCAGTGTACCTGAGTGGGATTGGGGCGATGACGATCAGAAGAGTAAGGAGTCGCTTACGGAGGAGACGGAAAATAAGTCGTCTGTTGATACGGTATTGTTTGATTGGAAATAAATACTCTTACTTAAAAGTTTATGTTGTGACATTCGAGATACATTTGTTTCCAAACTTAGATTGGGCCAAAATTTTAACATCAATCAACACTAGTCTATTACTGTATTTATCTAACAGATGAACTACATCGGTTTTCAAGTCTTGATTGAGCCAAAATTTAAACATCAATTAACACTATACAAGTACAGTTAACTGTATTTATCTGGCTATTAACCCATGTCTTGTAATAAGCCCGCCCATATACAGTATGTATATCACTTTGAACAAATTAGCAGGAAATTATTTCCATTGTCCTGTAAGATGAAAGCCAAAATGAACATTGAACAAGTTTAATAAATTCCATTTGACATAGAGTATAAGATTCTGTTTATCTAATAACTCATACACAATATATTGTAACTCATGTTATGAGAATATAAGATTCTTTTTATCTAATAACTCATACACAATATATTGTAACTCATGTTATGAGAATATAAGATTCTGTTTCTCATATATCATATATGTAATAAACTTTAAACTTTAAACTTTAACAGATTGAACCGGATACTACTGAAAAGAATGATAGTCTGCCATCATCAGGTGCTGCGACCCCGGTCAACTCTTCTCAGCCAATAGAAATCCAGACATCAAGGGTCAAAGGTCAGTATTTTATCAGGATTTTATTTCATCAAATTTGTTTTCTATTGATCAGCCTTAAAATGAACATATAGAATAAAATGGGTAATTGGTCGATTACGCTGTCACATGTTCATTTTTTTTTTTTTTATAAATCTTGCTGAATTAGTCTGCCAGGGTGTGTTCTTACTTTAAAGCTTTCAAACAACAAACAATATAGCCTTACAGTTGTATTATCTATCCACCAGTTTGATTTAAGAAGTATCAGAATTTGTCTTTCACCCATTAATAATGGTAAAATGTTGAAATATTGTACTTTTTTTACTAGACATCAAATTAAAACCTTTTTTTTTCCCTAATTTTTTTTTCCAATTTCGGACATGTCTTTGAACATGATTGAATTTTCTGTTTTGCTCCATTTCTGACAAAGAAAACATGAGGGTTTTCATGTTTCATTCTCCTATACATATTTGTCTGTTGCAAGTTAGTTTATTTGTTTACAGATATCCATTATTGGCTTTATCACTAAAAAATTAGTCTTTGGTATAAATTTTAAATTAAGAAAAAAATATCATAAGTGCACATTCATTAACTTTTCATTGAACAGAAAAATTACTGAAAATATCTCGTTTTGGTTATTGTGAAAAAAAATAAACTATTCATGATATTGAAAAATACTTCATTCTTCTAATCTTAATTGCATTGAACTCAGGCTCCCGTTACTCATTTAATTGTACAAGAAATGAAAAACTAAATTTAGAATGTCAGGAAAAATTGTCATCAAACAGTGATATTCTGCATGATTGTTTAAAGTGTCCCTGCATCACTGACCATGATTTCTGTAGAGTTTGGGTTTTGGCATCATCTCCAGATTTTAGTTAGAACGGAGCTTTCTGCATTAGACCTACTACTAACACCATGTGTGGGAAGGCAAAATAATGTAACATGTCATCTTTACTAAAAATTTATAGTTTTTAAAGTCAGGAGTAGCATTTCAGGAAAGCAGATGTGATCTTGAGGATGCATTTTTTGTTGTTCCAGTATTTTTTTCTATTTATTTATTCATTTATTTTTTTTAATTTAAGAAAATAGAGTAATACACCCTGCTGTCTTGATTGGAGAATGTAATTATAACTGTCCTTAATCATTTCCTACTATAGTTACATTTTACTACTATTTAAACTCTGGTAGAGAATTCTTTTAGCTGTTTCAAAGTTATCAGTACAGAGACTGACCCATGGGACAGGCTATAGTTTTCAGCTCAGTTTTTCAAAAAAAAATTGTCAGACTGTTCTTCCAAACAAATTTTGACTGTCCTAAAAGTTGGACAAATACACAATAATTTCTAATTAAGAAAGTGTGAAATTTCATTTAAAACTATTTTGATAAAAACCACTGTAAACCAGATTTAAATTAAAAATTTAAATTAGATAAAATAAGTTAATTTTTTAATACAATTTCTGGTAGATCATCCTTCCCCACATGATCAAATTTGTCATTCTGTAATTAATCATTACAATTTGTGGGCCTTAATTAGCTTCCTGGTACCACCAGACAGCATAGCACTTTTTTATTAGCAATGACTTCTTCTAAAGAACCATAAGTTCAAGAGTCATAATATTTTCTAATTTCATTCGCTTGGGTGATGGCATGGGTTATTTTTGTAATGACATTTAGAATCATTCAAGGTCAAAGGAAAGAATAAAACATCAGCTGTGTTTAATTCTTCAAAGTAAATGACTTTAATTCAAGCTTGTTCAGAAATATTTTCAGTTTATATAAATTATTTTCTATTGTCATGAAAGAACTGGTGAATGATACAGGTCAATGGGACCTTTTGTTTTTAATTTAATGATCACCACCAACTCCTATCATTAAGTAGTATTGAAATGTGTTTAATTTCTCTTCAATGGAAAAGCTTACTCAAGGGAGGTAATTCTGCCAATTTTAGCATTTAAGCCAGGTAAGAATACACACAACACCAGCAATGCCTGTCTGTATAGCGAATACATTAGGACCAGTATGCACTGCATGTTATTATAGAGTTTGTACAGAACTATTGAAAAGTGTTTTGCCTTTTTATAATTTGTTTTTTTTCGTTATTTTCTTTAGATAGAATATTATTTCTGTTATGAAGTATTGCTATGAGATTTTGAAGTACAGGTAATGTAATTTATTTTCCATAGAACAATTATGTGTTAAGTTTTATACTTGTAGCTGGATTTTTTCATATTTTTTTTTTTTTTTTTGAGAAAAAAATTAAAAGTTGTTAAATTTCAGGTTGTATTCTTATTTTTCACTATTGACTTGTGAGTTCTATATACTTAAAATTATTTTTAGAAAATTTAAAACCTGTTTGATCAGGTTGTGTTTTGATGAGAAATACTGAAATTTATTTTCCCTTGAAGACTTGTGTTTATAGTTTTATATACTTGTAGCCATTTTCTGTACAGACTCTTCTTCTGTTGTATGCTGTTTGTCGTAACATGTTACGCTTATAGATTACTAGTGTAATATTTGTGTATGGTGACTATTGAAGGAAATGTCCCCATGGAATAAATCTTATCTGGGCACCTGGGGTCAAAGGTCAAAATAATAATAAGCAGCATCCCCCAGCAGGATTGTTCAAGCAGCATATTACAATATGTCATCATAGTCGTTATAAATGAAAGGAGCTAGCTTTGCAAGCACACGGCATATTATACACTAGTAAAGCATTTCATTGCTTACTTCTTTCCTCCAGCTTTTTCTGTCAGATAGAAAAAATGCAATAAGATTTTCAGTAATTCATTACCAAATGTGGTTATTTAAATTGAACAACCATTTTGACAGTAAACTTTTTTTGGATGACATTTACAGTCATATAAATCACAAACCTATATCAAGACGTTTATCAAGTTCATAAGGTCAAGGTCACTGTTTCTAAAAATAGAATGTAGGTTTTATAAGTTGTTTGTTAAAACTTAGATTTGGACCCAGTGTTGATATGGGAGGATTTTAGTTTTTGGAGATTGATTGTGTGATATTGGTTGACATGATTCGATGTAGTGATAATTTTTAGATAAATTGTGTTTTGATGTTGACTGGATAAAATGTAGTTATAATTTGGTGGATGTTGATTTGTTGAAATTTCACAAACACACATAACATTTGTAATTTTCACCTTTGGTTGTATATCTGACCAACGCTGTACAGACTCCAGTATCATAACCCCATACTTCCTAGAATGTTGTTATTATTGCCAACTTTGACATTTCCTGAATCAAAATTGCTCTTATTTTCAAGGCTAAGAAAAATACATCTATAAACTTCCTTTTTACATCATTCTTAATAACTTAAAACTAAATATTTTGAATATTTCTTAAAATAGACTTTCTTGTTCTTGTATTTTAAAAGTTCTAAAGAATACAAAAGCTCTATATTCGTGATAATTAATGTTTGAGTTTTGGGTCCAGAATCATTAGTCTTCCTCCCCAAACAGAGAGTTGACACACCTATACCTCATTGTTGTAGCTTAAAAAGCATGAGTAGATTATTGTTGTGATTTAAGAAATGCATCTCTTTGTTCTATGTTGTACATCTTAAGCTTAATTATAAATTGTTTGTCAAATTTGGTGGGGTTGATATTTCACCATTGTCACAGTCAGAACTAGTTCCTAGATATCTAATCTGAAGAAACAACACATTTTCAAGTTCTTTAATTATGTAGTCTTAATAACGAATTTGCATAATCTATAGATTTAATAGACAA
>NW_022981956.1:0-6322 GCF_902652985.1 Pecten maximus
AAATGTACAAACTTTATTGTGCCGCTTTGGGTTTATCACATAACTTAATAGGCGCGTTCGATTCACACGTACATACCTGGGGTTAGGGTTAGGGTTGGGGTTCAGTTAAAATTTTTATTGCTCAAAATAACCTAATGGCTTTGTGGGTCATGCTTGACTGATTTTGTCCTAAAGTCACAATTTTTTTTATGACTAATTAATGTATGATATTGAAACACCAAAAAAATAATTCAACAATATCATTACAAAAATCAAGAAAACTTTGTAGATAATCCCAAATTATGTTTCTGTAAATTATTTTGAAATTTTTTTTCCACCCATATAAACGATATAATAGACTTTCCCAAGATTTTAATTATGAAAGCCGTTTTGCTTTTTACTCAATTAACTAAATATCTGTGTTTCAAATACTGTTATCTCTATTCCTGACTTTAATTTTATTTCAAATACTTTTTTTAGAAATTTGAAAAGATATATCACTTATTAGAAATGGATGTGCTTTTTTAATGCGGATATCTTTCATTTTAAATACTGATATCCGTATCTGTGGTCAGAAAAATAGGTAAAATTACCTTGAATGGCTTGCCATGTCAGAAATAGAGATATATCTTAAAATATTTAATATAGATACGCTAGATACTGTATTTGAATCAGAGGATTTTTATTTTTAATACAGAAGCTGTATTCAGATTTTAGATATCTGTGATATTTTATTATGATAGAAACTTTACATGTCAAGGTTTTTGGATGTAGTGATCGATAGTCACTTGTTGGGAAACAATTGTACAAAATTATAAGTGAAAATAAAACAAAAAAGACTAAAAAAGTAACCAACTTTATTTGAAATAAATGAAATTCCTATTTCACATATGGATCGAATGCTAGACCTTAGACACACAGACTGTTGTACATCTGTTGTCTCAGTATTTGGTAATTATAATACTTCCTTAAATACTAACAAAAAATTATTAACTCCCCTCTGTCAAGGATAAGCAGCTATACATGTTATAATTAGTGTTGAAAATTTAATATCAATTACAAGAAAACACCAGTCACAGGCAATCACCTTGTCTGTCAAAACACATAGCTAGGTGTATTGACAGACGAGGCCAGTGCCTGTGCAACAATAAAGGAATTCAGAATGAAATTAAGCAATCTGATAAATCATGTTGTGAGAATGGTTTATCATAAATTCACTTTCATTATTTCTGTAAAAGCGATCAGTCCACCCAGTGGAGAGACTAAGTCTTTTCCCTCCTGAGTATACTTTTCGCCCCAGATAAGTAAGGTTTTAGAATATATATATATACAAATCAATGTCAATCGTGAATATTAGAACAGATATAAACAGCCACTGACTATAATTATCTGCCTAAAATTATTCATGTTGTTGATTTCAGAATAATTTCAAAGTTAAAGATTTGTTTTGACCTTGAAAATGATATGCTGTTATGGTGACATCTAATGTCAATACAAGATAGGTCAAGGTCATTGTGAGAAATTTAATGGTGTTACTGATGAGAAGGTTATCTATGTTGGTAAGGAAGGTCAAGGTCGTTGTGTCCTTGAGAATGTTGTTGTGGTACCGTTGATGAGAGGATGATCTACAAAGCTGACACTACAGGAACCAGCGGATTCACATGGAGCCTTCTCCAGTTCTAACATGACAAGAGTGTTGAGGCGAGATGACCACGCAGGTAGGGCCGTGGGACATAATCCTCCCCTGGGGCCAACAGTGGGCCCAGTAGGGCCTAGATTGATTCCCCCCCCATTAACGCTTGCCCCTGAAAATACATCATCTTATGTATAGAAAATTTGTTGGGTACCAATCACAAAGCTCCGTTCACTTTATTTCAAAATTTTTCAGTTAAACGAGATTTTGAAAAATACCCCTTAATACACTTTTCCACTATTCTCAATATGGAATAAAATTTACCTTAACTTTTGAAAATAAGACAATATACGATTATTATCAGAAGGATTTAAAGGAGGGTTTTAAAAATTTTGATTTTAAGGATATATTTTAAAAGGGGTTTTTACTGCAGCCCAAATTTTTGGTGGTTTTGGAATCATTTTGACTTTTACAATTGTTTTCGTTAGAGGTTTTTCCATGCGGAGACCACCACACTTCCTATAAGTATCTTTAGGTATCAAAAAGTTGTTCAAAAGGAAAATATTTTCTTCTAAAAAACAAATTTTCAAGAACACACAAAAAAATTTCCCAGTTAAACCAGGGCCAAAACTTTTTGGAAAAAGTTGAAGCTTTTTTTCAAAAAAAAATTCCTATTTTTTTTAAAAGTTTCAGACTTTTTTTTTTTAAGATCAACTTTTTTTTTTAAAGGTTTGATCAGTTTCCTCTCAAGAAAAAATAAGCAGAAATCAATTGACTCACTTAACTTTTTTTTAATCATAGTGTCAGACCTTTGTCCATCCGGTCTGCCCAGGTAGGTATCTTGAGGTTCCCCATATGGTCAGATGTCCGATATATAAGGGTCCCTAGTGCCCACAGCAATAGATCCTCGACTGTAGTACAAAAAAACAAAACTCAAAAAAAAGAAATTATAAGTACATTACATAAATTAGTTTTCAAAATACTGACAGAATCACACCTATTTTTCTTATTAAAAAAAAATGATAATTCTACCATGTTTGCTATAAACGCCATTTTTTGGTTTGGTTTAAAACCATGTATTTTTTTCAAACCCCCCTTTTGTGCCAAAAAACACGGTGGGGAGTCACCTGAAAACAATTTTATTATCTATATTATGCCCCTTTTTAACAAAAGGTTACTAAGCCGAGGGGGCTAATGGTTGTCTTTCAATTATTTTATACGACCCCCAGTTCGAATCCTACGGGGGCCCCCCCCTTTTTTTTTCTTTTTTTTTTTTTTTTTTTTTTAATTTTTAAAATCATGCCTTTAAATGAATTTTGATCGTATACTGTTTTGCCTGATATTTCATCAAAAAAATAATAAAATTACTCGAAAAAAATTACAATTTTTTCCGGTGTTTTTTTGCTGTTTTTCTTTAAAAAAGGGTCGATCTCGAACAAACATACAGGGGTTTAAAATAAAAAATAACTTTGACTGTGTTTTGTGCAGGATATACAACCGGACTCGGATATTTTGAAATTTTTAATTATAACTCGGGCCCTGGGGCCCTTCGTTATTAAAAATTGCAAAAAATCCTGGGCCCCCGTTGTTTTCGACCTGAATAATCCCGGGATATCGTTTTATTTTTTAAATAAGTTTAGATATTAATGAATTTATATCAACAAAAAGATTTAAAAAATTTTATTAAAATTAGATTTAATTAAAGGCCCCTTTTTCATTAAAACCCCTGAAAACCTGTGTGGCACATTTTTTAGATTAAATATTTTGGGGCATTTTTTGGTTTTTGTATACCCGGGTTTTAAAACGGAAAAGAAACCCAATCTTGCAGTACTCACCTCCCCGTGGAATTTCTGTCATCCCTTCAATAAACAAGGATGAAAATAAAAAAAATTTAATAGCTCAGCACACCAAGAACTTTGTCAGGGGAGAAAAACCCAATCACTCAAATTTGTAAAAAGTAGCATCCCCCCTCTTTAAAAACAGGGGAAAAACCCCCAACCTACAAAACATAACTTTGTGATATACGACCATCCATATTTTAAAACAGGGGACAACCCAATCCTCAGTATTTTTTACTATCTATTGTGATATCAGTACCAGACAACAAAAAGGGACGATCCCAATTCTAAGTATTTGATAATGTTTTTGATATACAGAAACCCACCCATACCCCACAAAAAAGGGGAGAAAACCCAAACCCTACGTAAATTCAAAACTTTGTGATATACTTTTACTTCCATACTCACAAAACAGGGGAGACAACCAAAACCTCGTAATTTCTAACTGATTTGATATCAGTACCATCCATACTCAAAAGGGGGGAGAAAACCCAATCCTAAAATTTAAAAATGTTTGTATACAGACCATCCATACTCACTAAAAGGGGGACAACCCAATCCTACGTAATTTAAAAACTGATTTCAATACAGTACCCGTCCAACTAAAAACAGGGGGAGACAAACCAACCTACGTAATTTACTAATGTTTTTCATAAATCCCAGCCTACTCAAAAAAAAGGGAGAAACCCCCCAAACCCTACAGTAAATTCACTAACTTTTGTGATTTTACAGTACCAGTCCTACAAAAACAGGGGAGACAACCCAACTACAGTATATTTACTAACTACTGTGATAACAGTCCACCCATATTTACAAAACAGGGAGACAACCCACCCTACAGTATATTTACTAACTAGGATATACAGTACTAGCCCATACACCAAACGGGGGGAGAAAACCCCAACCACAGTATATTTACTAATGTTGATCAGAATTCTGGAGCGATTTCCTTTAAAGGTTTTCTGTAAGCCTCGCCAAACCCTTGTTTTGGTACCCTGGTTCTAAACCCAGGATATCCAAACCTGCCTTTTTCCCACTCATCACAATAAGGGCTGTTTTTCCCCCGGAAAACAATACCAAAGGGAATCTGTAAATGTTTATGAGTTGGGTTTTATTAGTTTGGTATACAAAATGCATTAACTTTATGATGATTTTTTTTGTATAAACATGCATAAAAAGGGGGTAAAGCCTGGCTGGCCCAACAACACATCTATCTCATTGTTTCCCGTTTGGACGTCCCCCCCATCTTATACCCGAACCCCAGTGTTATACTTTCTTGTCCCGGGGGAAAACCCCACCTGAACCGACACCCCCAGTGTTTTTTCTTTTCCGTCCAGTGTGGGCTACCCCTGTCTCTTACCGAACCCCCGTGTTATATTAATTTCCCTGTGACGTACCCCCTTCTCTGATACCAAACCCGAGTGTTATTTACAATTTTTCCGGTGAGTACCCCCCTTTTGATACCCAAAACCCCGGGTTTTTTACTTACTTTTTCGTGGATACCCCCCGTCTCTGTCAGATGCCGGTGTTAACTACATTGTCCAGTGTGACTACCCCTGTTCTGTACCAGATGCCCCCCGGTTTCTTTAAAATTTTCAGGGGGTGACGTACCCCCTGTCTTGATACCGACACCCGAGTGTCATACTTTAATTTTCCAGGTGAGTACCCCCCGTCTTGTACCAGAACCCAATGTTAATTACACTGTCCCCCTGACGTACCCCGTCTTGATACCAACACCCCGTTTATAAATTACACGTCTTTTGACGTCCCCCTGTCTCTTATACCGAACCCAGTGTTATATTCATTGTCCAGGTGCGTCCCCCCTCTCTGATACAGACCCCCGAGGTTATACTTACATTTCCAGGTGATACCCCGTCCTGATACCAAACCCCAGGTTTTAAATTACATTTTCCGTGTGAGTCCCCCGTCTCTATACCAACACTTGTAAAATGGATTTAAGTAGTCTTTTTTAGGAAATTTGTACAGGGAAAAAACCCTTTGGCTAAAAGAAAAATTAAAAAAAAAAAAATCTTCTTGGGCCTTGTCATAAATAATTTGCAGTAGATCATACCAAGTTTTTTTTTATTTTCAAAGTGAAAAAAACAAAGATGTAGCACATTTATTTTCTATTAAATTTTCACAAAAAAAGCTTACAAATAAAAATGATTTAACTTTTCTTCTGCCTAGAAGGAATTGGGTTTTATGTTACAGGAGATTAATTCTTTATTACGAGAAATTTTACAAATTTATATATTTCACCATTCCGCTTTGACAAATTGCAAATCAAAAATGCAAACAATTTTGGAGACCAAAAACCCCAAAAAAGTTAACAAAGTAAAGGTTTTTTTGAAGTGTGTACAGAGTTTTTAAAAAAAAAAAATCACCCTCTCAGGTTCAGTAATCTCTTATTTTATCCTCATGATCCAAAAGGACATCCTTTTCCAAATTGCTCCCTTTTAACAATTAACGTCTGAAAAAAACCCAGCCAATTTACTCCCAAAAAAAGAGATGTTTGTTTTTTTTCCAAGTGGAGCGGGGTGGTGCCAGGGAACCCTGTGTAGTGCAGGGCTCCATACGGGGATTTTATTAAACAAAGGGAGAAAAGTGCCTTTCCTAAAGGGCAAAACCCACAATGGGGCACGGGAGCAATGGTCCCGCTTAAAGGGAAAAAAAAAACTCCCCCCGATACGGGTTGAACAAGATGCCCGAAGGGTTTAACAAAAATGCCCCCAAAAAACGGGGTTTAAAAAGTGCCCCGATAGGGGTTTAACACATGCTCCAGATAGGGGTTTTTAAAAAGATCTCCGATAGGGGTTGAAAGTTTTCCGTAGGGTTTAACAAGATGCCACAATAGGGGTTTTAACACATTTTC
>NW_022981957.1:0-23006 GCF_902652985.1 Pecten maximus
ATTATACGCGCGACAATATAATAAAAATCCAATTGTTTATTTACAATTAATTTAAATTAAGCATTACATAGTTATTTACACAAGTATATGTCATGCCGTCGGTACTTTTTTTAATCCTTGAACTTATTCAATTCTATACGTTATTTTATAACAGTCTGCAGTCGTGACTATTGATTTTCGTTTGTCTATTGGTTTAGTTTTCAAGTCTATAGGTTTGGTTTTGAACATTGATTGTTCCATAACATATGTGATTTGAAAAGGATATCTATTGATATGATTTTTGACATTGGTTTTGTTTTAATGGATTTTTGCCCTTTCCTTCCGCCGCCCATAATGTTGGTACTAAGAAAACATGTTCTGAAGATCGTTCCATATTCTAACAACGCGCAGACCAAAAAACTGTTCCTATATCAAGCCGAGAATGCTGCGGATATGACTTTTTTTATCGTGTTCTCTTGTTCCGTGTCTCTGAACCTTGTCGCTACAGAGCTTGAAAAAGTCCGCAACTTTGATATCGCTGATATTGCTAGTCAATTTGTAGACTTCTATCATATCGCCCCTCATCCGTCTGAAAGCGAGTATAGGTAATTTGAGTCTTTTCAGTCTATCGGAATAGGACGTATCCTTAAATCCAGGTAACTGCTTGGGTGTCCTCCGTCGTACAGCTTCAATCATATCAATGTGCTTAACTTTATTTGAGATGGACTCTAACTAGTCTTGCAAAGCAACGGGAAGTTGGATTCATTTAGAAAATCAAAAAGACCGTCTTATTAATCCAGACATAGAATTTGCTTTCTTAACTTGGGTACTTAAACGTCATCGAAAGATAGAGATTGATCTATAATTACTCCCAAATCCTTTCCCCATGTCCACTTCCTGAAATTCTTCATCTTTTAGATAATATTTTCGTTCATCCTTATTTCTGCCTATGCGCATCTATTTACATTTTTGGAGGTGAAATGAAGCAACCATTTATCATTCCAAGCTGACAGGTGATCCAGGTCATCATGAAGTTAACTTACATCAGCATTTCCCTGTATGCATCTGAATAACTTGGTGTCGTCCACAAAGAGATAAACATCTGACTGAATAGTATCTGGTAGGTATTTATGTAGATGACGAACAATGTTGGCCCGAACAACGTGTAAATCGTTCAACGGGAGGTAACTCGTCTGTCTGATAAGATGAGTTTCACTATTAGGAGACCGATCCTCGTTTGTACCAATGCTATAAAATTTCGCCAATACATTGAGATATCCATCGTGATACCATAATGTGCTGTCACCTCTGGGATCTAACCCGTCACACTAGCCTATAATCCCGACCTGACATCACACACATTCATCGTAGTCATGGTCACCTAGCGACTAACAATCTCGCTGGTTTTCTGAACGCGTTGGCATGGTAACGAAAGGTAGAGGTTGGAAATAAAAAGACATTTTGAAATATACTCTGTATATTAACTCAAAAATAGGCTATTTGAACACGGGCCGAATAAACCATTAGGCTTTAACAGCATTGAAGCACAGAAACCTGATATTTATTTCGGTTCACAAGTTTTCGAATAATCATAAGATATTTAATTAAGTTAACTAATGATAAAATGTAGAAACTTACCTCCATTACCAATGCACCCAAGGCAATAGTTTACGTGGATACTGTGTTAATCCAGTCACACCTGAATGTATTGTCTTAAACATTGTGTTGTACAGCTCAATAGATAAATATATACATACACGTCCTTTAATGGAAACAGGTATGAACAATGTCACAATTAACTAGTTGTTCAAGTATGATACATTTCTAAAGACGTCTTTGCTATCATGAATATATAGTGCATTCTATTTTCAATCGAAGCATTACGCCAAGACGAAAAATAACTTTAAATAGGCGGTCTCGAACGGAACAACAATTGCATTATATGCATTGTACATGGCATTCCCGTGTGTAAAAACATAACGATATCCATCAACCCGTGACCAAGAGGATTGTCTACGTATATGGGTATTCTGTAAGCTAACTCGGTGACTTAAGTAGCAGAATAAATAGGGTGTAACACAGCGTTAAATCATTACATTGTTTCATTACGATATTAAGATTATACTTGTCGCGTTGAGTATATCGTTTATTATATTAATCGCTTGAAACAAATCGCCATATGTTGACTAAAGGCGACAGATAATTAAGAATTAGGAAGTATATAAAAATGTAGGCGAGCCTCTTCGGTCTCACCTTGAGATTTTACACACAAGATTATCCTCCACAGGAGATTTGTTTGCTCCGCCATTCAATGTAGGGAAAGAATAAGAGCATGTTAATAAAACACCCTCACCAGAAAATGTACTACCTGTCCAGGTTAAAATAACTTTTAACTGTAATATGAAGAAGAGAGGGATTCCCTAATCATGATAAACTGAATGGCGTCACATACTAATTACACGTAGTTATAATATGGAAGATTCCAACCCTCAGGGCCAGATCCTTATCAAACTACACATGTATATAATACACTAGCGCATCCGGGGGGAGGGGGGGGGGGGCTATAATTTGCTAAATTACTGGACCCCCCCCTTTCAATTCCTGGATCCGCGCCTGTTAATACAAGTCTCGTGTTTAGCAACTTCAGATGTCTGCGTAAAGCCTAAGTTACGTCACACATGCGTTAAATAAGGAAGTTCAGCGTAATTCCACGTACCTTAACGTAAACTTTAACTAGCGTAATTCCGACGTTAATTTGCCGTAGTTTAATTTCTAGTAACTACTTAAAACCTTTGGAGAACCGTGGCAGGCGAATTATTTTTTGAACCTTTTCAAAAGATAATTACAGCACGAATAAAATTTTGAAAGAACGTAGACGTCTGTAGTGTAGTTATACGTACTTTATCGTACACGTCTGTAGTGTAGTTGTACGTACTTTATCGTACACGTCTGTAGTGTAGTTATACGTACTTTATCGTACACGTCTGTAGTGTAGTTATACGTACTTTATCGTACACGTCTGTAGTGTAGTTGTGTGAACTTTATCGTACATGTCTGTAGTGTAGTTATACATACTTTATCGTACACATCTGTAGTGTAGTTATACGTACTTTATCGTACACGTCTGTAGTGTAGTTGTACGTACTTTATCGTACATGTCTGTAGTGTAGTTGTACGTACTTTATCGTACACGTCTGTAGTGTAGTTGTACGTACTTATCGTACACGTCTGTAGTGTACTGTACTACTTTATCGTACATGTCTGTAGTGTAGTTATACATACTTTATCGTACACGTCTGTAGTGTAGTTGTACATACTTTATCGTACATGTCTGTAGTGTAGTTATACATACTTTATCGTACACGTCTGTAGTGTAGTTATACGCACTTTATCGTACATGTCTGTAGTGTAGTTGTAGTACTTTATCGTACACGTCTGTAGTGTAGTTATACGCACTTTATCGTACACGTCTGTAGTGTAGTTATACGTACTTTATCGTACTTGGTCTGTAGTGTAGTTGTACATACTTTATCGTACACGTCTGTAGTGTAGTTGTACATACTTTATCGTACACGTCTGTAGTGTAGGTATACGTACTTTATCGTACACGTCTGTAGTGTAGTTGTACATACTTTACCGTACACGTCTGTAGTGTAGTTGTACATACTTTATCGTACATGTCTGTAGTGTAGTTATACATACTTTATCGTACACGTCTGTAGTGTAGTTATACGTACTTTATCATACACGTCTGTAGTGTAGTTGTACGTACTTTATCGTACACGTCTGTAGTGTAGTTATACATACTTTATCGTACACGTCTGTAGTGTAGTTATACGCACTTTATCGTACACGTCTGTAGTGTAGTTATACGTACTTTATCGTACACGTCTGTAGTGTAGTTATACGCACCTTATCATACACGTCTGTAGTGTAGTTGTGTGTACTTTATCGTACACGTCTGTAGTGTAGTTATACATACTTTATCGTACACGTCTGTAGTGTAGTTATACGCACTTTATCGTACACGTCTGTAGTGTAGTTATACGTACTTTATCGTACACGTCTGTAGTGTAGTTATACGTACTTTATCGTACTCGGTCTGTAGTGTAGTTGTACATACTTTATCGTACACGTCTGTAGTGTAGTTGTACGTACTTTATCGTACACGTCTGTAGTGTAGTTATACATACTTTATCGTACACGTCTGTAGTGTAGTTATACGCACTTTATCGTACACGTCTGTAGTGTAGTTATACGCACTTTATCGTACACGTCTGTACAATAGTTTTGGGTAATTTATCAAAATTCGGCGTTCTTATTTATTGGAAACATATACGTACTTAAACTTCAAAATCACCCCTCAATGCGCCGTACTTCAACGTATTTAGATTTCACAATTAACCCCTCAATGTGCCGTACTTAAACGCAGTTTAACTTCACAATGAACCCCTCAATGTGTCATACTTAAACATAGTTTAACTTCACAACTAACCCCTTAATGTGCTGTACTTAAACGTAGTTTAACGTCGCATTACTAACCCCTCAATGTGCCGTAGATTTACAATTAACCCCTCACTTGAGTTTGTATGTACTTAACGGACATTAATATAACATATGCTTATGCTTTCATTACTCATAATTGCTCTCTTCGTTTAACCTTCTTTACAATACTCTTACTTAGTTAACTACCGTGGTCGTTTCTAAGAATTGTACCTGCTGCCCCCATTGCATGACTGATGTTTTCTCAACTTCCTCAGTAGCAATTTTAATGTCTCCCTTGACATTGCCTAACTTTTTTTGCATTAGCTGAGTGTTTGTCCCTGTGAGGATGGCATTATATATATTTAGGTTCTGTCCACTGGCCGAAACATACCAGAGTTTATACAAATGGTAGTAGCCCGACTTTCCTCTGGGGAGGAAAGTCGGGCTACTTATACTCCTGCTTAACGCTGGAGCATTTTGGGAGTTGGACGACTGGGTTGCCCGTTGTCAGTATGTGACTGGGTGGGGCATCCTGCTGGGTGTCTTCCGCAGTACCCTTCAGTGAGGTTGCACTATAAAGTCAATGTCAGTTTTGTCCTATTACAAGAAGACCAAATACAAACATGAAATGCACACACATACACTACATGCATATATCTCCCACACAGGGGAGGCCATCCTTAAACGACCATAGCTGTTGATAGGACATTAAACAATACTAAACCAAACCATTCTGACTATGTGATGTTATTTAAGGCATATATGACAAGGCTTCAGGTTGAATTGCTTTTGTGCATTTACAGAACATTTATTTTAACAAAACTTGATTGCAGTTGTATAGTATGGGGTTTAGCGGGCATATTTGAATACATATTGCTTTTCTTCAAGTGATTGCGAACAATTTTCGAAAGTGACACACAACCAGTTGACACAAAGTAATCTGACCATAGGTGATAAGAAGACTCAACAGAAGAATGTAACTTAGAGATAATTTTAACAAGCACATATATAACATTGTAAATACACCAAGGATCGTACAGCTATGTAAAATATAGTTGTTTACGGTCAACGTCATTAAAATCACATTTAAAATCTTATGTAGATATCTGATGAAGCCCTGCAAAAAAACAGGATAATTTTTTTTTTTTAAATACACTGTTGTAAGAGTGAAGAAAACCTCAGAGTAAGCCAGACTAAGGATTTGTTTCTCATAGAATACAATATACATTTTACAAGACTGTAGATTACAAAATATGTCCAATATGAGAAACACAAATGAAAATATAAATATATTCTGCACTATAAATGAAATAGAAGAATTCCAAAAAAAAAAAAAAAATCAAAAACAAAACATCAGTTATACTACATATGGGATATTTGAAGAATTTTGGTGCCAAATTACAATGATGTCACATGTTTTTAATTGATCACCTCAATGCATTTTCACCGTTTTCATGGTAAATTTACTTACAAAAAAAGAAACAAACAAAATGTAGTAACATAAATAATTTAATGTACATGCATACAAAAGTCATCTGTGGATGAAAATAATACCGGTGGCACAGAATGCAGCGACTGGAAAATACTGTTCTGATTGGTCAATATCTTATTTGATATCCAAGGGTTATGGTCTGGATTAGTTACCAGTACTTAACTTGACGCACTAAAATTTTAGCAAAAAAACAAATTAAAACAGATTAGCAGAATGATGAATTAGCACACCAACAAAAAATGCCATAGAAACCAGAGTTAGCTCACCACCAATGATTGCCATAGAAACCAATGTAGATTAACTGCAATTTAGCGCAATCATAATCTAGCAAAATGCCTGCAGTGAGAAATCAAAGTACTGAAAGTACTGAAGACACAAACGAAAACAAATTATTTTAACTGCTTTTGTTTAGTGGGGACATGGTCAACTTTGTATGGAACATCACCAATACCTGATTAGGACTAGGACAAAATATTGGCAAGAAAAGAAATTCATATCTACTTTTGATTGCAAGTGCGTCTTGGCAGCTAATTGTCAGAATAGGTACTCGGGTAATCTTATTTGACATCTTCAATGGGTTAATGTATACGTAGTTGTAGATGTAATATGAAGGTCCTAGATTACCTGTAAAATTAATGAGGCCTTTCTTTTCAAACTTTTGAGGATCCCATGCCTATAAGCGCTTCACAAATTATCATTATCATTAGCATTTGAAAAAATATTTATACGTTTGATGTAGCGCCCCATCTAGCTACCAGCTTTTAGATAAGAGAGAGCTCAGGTTAAAAACATTTGTGTGATTGTTTGAGGATTTTATCGTGTGTGTGAGCCCTGGTTTGAATGATGTCATGTCAAGGTTTTGAATGATATTTTGTGGCAGATTGTTCTATCCCTTCAGTTCCTTCTGTAAAATAGCGATAACAAACTTCAATTGTCAAAAAACAATATGGCTGCCTGTCGGCCATGTTGTTTTCCGATTAGTCTCAAAATGCAATATCCATAACTAGGCACCGAGGGGAACCTACATATAAAATTTGAGAAAGATCCCTTCAGCACTTTCTGAGAAATAGTGATAACAAACTTCAATTGTCCAAATCCAAGATGGCTGCCTGTCGGCCATATTGTTTTCCGATTGGTCTCAAAATGCAATATGCATAACTAATGTAAGCACCAAGAGGAACCTACATATGAAATTTGAGAAAGATCAATTCAGTGCTTTCTGAGAAATAGCAATAACAAACTTCAATTGTCAAAACCTAAGATGGCTGCCTGTCGGCCATATTGTTTTCCGATTGGTCTCAAAATGCAATATGCATAACCACCCACCAAGGGGAACCTACATATCAAATTTGAGAAAGATCCCTTCAGCACTTTTTGAGAAAAAGCAATAACAAACTTCAATTGTCCAAATCCAAGATGGCTGCCTGTCGGCCATGTTGTTTTCCGATTAGTCTCAAAATGCAATATGCATAACTAGGCACCAAGGGGAACCTACTTATGAAATTTGAAAAAGATCCCGTCAACACTTTCTGAGAAATAGTGATAACAAACTTCAATTGACAAAATCCAAGATGGCTGCCTGTCGGCCTTATTGTTTTCCGATTGGTCTCAAAATGCAATATGCATAACTAATGTTAGCACCAAGAGGAACCTACATATGAAATTTGAGAAAGATCAATTCAGTGCTTTCTTAGAAATAGCAATAACAAACTTCAATTGTCAAAACCTAAGATGGCTGGCTGTCGGCCATATTGTTTTCCGATTGGTCTCAAAATGCAATATGCATAACTAGAAACCAAGAGAAACCTATGAAATTTTAGAAGATCCCTTCAGTACTTTGAGAAATAGCGATAACAGAATTGTTTACGGATGGAGGGACGGACGGACCACTGACGCAGGGCGATTTGATTGATGAATAGCCCACCATCTGATGATGGTGGGTTAAAAACACCTGGGTCTGATAAACAGACTCTGGAGGCGTAGAATGCGGATGTAGACAGGGCAGGGTATACCATTACGACGGGCACATTAAACTAAGCACTATATTCAAAACTTAGAATTACATGCTCATATCAGCTCAGACTTGAGACAGTTTCTTAATCGCTCATTAGAGTGAACACGATTTTCATATAGCACTCTACGTTATATGTTTACACTCCATACTGTGTAGCTACAAATAATCTATACAACAAAAACACATTCATTCACATGTACAGTTCAAATCAATTTGAAGTGGAATTTTGTTTTTCACTTATGTACATTGCATCAAATATTCTCCGCAATAGTATATGTACCATATACATAACTGTAACTGCATGATACATATATATATGTATGTATGGTATATATATCATGTTAATTAATGTTAGTGAGATGTGAATGTAGCTATATGTATTGATATCATCGATTTCAAAATCAGAGGTTTTTTTTTAATCTGCAGCATCTGTCAGATGAAAATGTAGTTCGAATGCCCAAACTGGATGAACTGTACATGTAGTAGCATTCTTCAAAGTCCATTATGAATGCTTTTCATACAAATGTATTTCTTTCAATTGTTCATGTGTTTAAATTATTAGAACACTGAAGTAATTTTTATTTTCATAAAAATGGAAGTACTGCCTATCTTTAAAACTAAATTGGATATTGACAAGATAAATTTGCCAAAATGTTAAAAATCAAACCTTATTAAGTAGAATCTAAACAGTTGTAAATGGCTAAGCCCACTATTCTTAACAACAAAATTACTTATTTTGATTCTCTGTCAAATATAATCAGGTTACTTGAAGACTTTGTCAGAAAAGTTAACACATATATACATTATTAATAGTTGCTTTAATTAAATTAATCTGAATTTGAACATTAAACCGACTTAACAATTTAAATGAAAAAAATGTGTTTTCACCATTTACCATAATTGACAAGAAGAAAATAATTATTTAACTCAACCTATGATATAGTATGTAACAGCCATCAAGACAATACTATTATCTTTAGTTATTTCACAATAGGATATATGCACAACACAAAAAAGTTTTACAAACTTTTGTTGTTTAGAAGAATAATGAACTTAGTAATTTTTGCTGTTCTTCTCAAATAATATGTACTAGTGTTGTAAAGAAAAAAAAAGATTAAATAATAATAATAAATCTAAGTTATAATAAATTATTTGCATTGATTTATCAATACTTTACTGTGCATTAGTTTAAAGGTTAATTTAATTCAGAAGCTGAAATGATTTAAGACAGAAAAAAACGCAGATGTAGGAATATAACATTTCCACTGCCTTTAAATATCTCTGGTTAAATTTAGCAATCAGTACATTTCCATGAAAAATGGTGTTTTCTAAAGAGTTACTGCCCTTTAACCGTCCCTGAAGCGTTCAAAACTCCGCCAAACATAATAAAGGTCTATGTAGATGTACATCGTAGACCCCTTTCTTTTTTATAATATGCTTCGACTGTTATGTAATATTTCAAATGATAATGATAGATCATTTTCTATTTTTTTTTTAAACCATCACGAATATTAGAAAAAAAGAATCAGTCGCTATAATTAGAGATGAAATTTTCAGTGACGTCTACATCTGCATGCAGACAGCCACGTTAATGCGGTACGCGTTCTGTAAACGAAAAACTTCATGTGCATTACGTAGGATATAATCAATAGATCCGAAGTCAATAATAATATTCACAAGTCCATTTGACATTTCGAAACCCTATTCAGTGAGAATTTATTTAACTTTTTATTTGCAAACATGCGTATGGTACTCGACTGCCGTTGTTGTGATATTGTCATGATGAATAGACAACTTTTTTTCTTTCGTAAAAAAACATCTAGGCCTATATAATCTAACCATCTGCAGACTACATCAATCACATGCAAGTTAATATTTCAGTGAGAAAATGACATTCAAAGTTGGGTTTGATCACCTACTCTACATTACTGAAAGATGGCGGACAAAATCGGATGCTGGATGAGTGATTTTTCAATGTACAAAATAACACATCGATGTCGATGATGAAAATTCAGCGTGATGTTAGTAGATTTTTCTTCCGGGTCACAGGTAAGCAGAAATATGGCGCCAGCGAAAAGTCGATTGTATCATTCCGCGTGAAATCTAATGCGTTCAACGCGGAAAAATATTCTTACGTATCATCGACAGAACATACTTAAATTAAATACTTTGAAAACTATCTATTTGTGAGGTTCTGTTGTTTTGTCATATATCTAACGAAACTGCAGTGTTGCATTTGACTCCGTAAGTCACGGGACTATTTTTTTTTTGCGATAGAATATGATTGTGAAGTGGCAGTGGAAGTTGTGTCAGAGCGAACGAAAATGCCAAAAAAAACAACACATTGTCCTGTCAGCTTCTAAAATACAACAAAACAAAAGGTGATTTTTTTTTAATAGCTGAACTTCACTGTATGTCATTTTTTATCGTGAAGTTAAACAAATATTTACTGCATAACATTACGGAGTTACTGTAAAGCAACGTTTAGATTGGCCAACAGCAGTATCCGCCAGAGCCCTCAAAAGCGCTGACATAGACTCAAACTTACGTTTGTGTCTACGTTTGTGTCAACAAAACAAAAGGTAATTTTTTTATAGCTGAACTTTACTATATGTCATTTTTTATCGTGAATATTTACGATATTTACAAATATTTACTGCATAGCATTACGCAGTTACTGTAAAGCAACGGTTAGATTGGCCAAGGCAGTATCCGCCAGAGGGCATCGTAGATTTTGTCAGCTACACCTCAAAAGCGCTGACATAGACTCAAACTTACGTTTGTGTCAAAAACGCTTAAATAACATTACCGCTAAAATTTGTACATTTACAGTATTTTGTATACAAAGATTGTAAGTCAGTGAATCAAGGCAACCCCTGGAATTTTGAGGATGGGTCAACATTAGACCTACCGGTATGTTATGGAAATATGAACAATTTTGTGTATTTGATCAGTTTTAAGCAGGATTGTCTGCGGTTAACCTGTAACTCGTTCAACAAGACTGAAATCGGTAACAAAATAACTGGACATGCATAATTTACAACTTTTAACCAACCTGAAAAAAATTCTGATACAAGATTGTAATGCTAGTAGGTCACAAACAGTAACTGGCATCACACCTATCTGAACGGAGTCCTAGCAGGATGAAACAGCTGAGTGGTGAAGTTTCATTTTACACACATGATAACTCTTACTAAAATTCTATTTAAAGGTATGATTTATCTGTGTGTCATTAGGATGATACCATATCACTTAATAGTAAAAGAATTTTATATTGTCCATATGCATCCCATCAGAAAGTCTTCCTTCTTCACATGACACATCCACAAAACACCAGAAACTATTGCAAATTGGAAGTCATGTCTTCTGGTTGGATAACCCATATGCAATATACACTGAAGATCTTCTATAAATTCTGTCCACTAAAGCTTCACAAACTTGTGTTCAATATTATACACTCCCACAGACTCGCATTGCTTTTCATCATAGTCAACCCAGTCCTGGAAAACAAAGAAAAACTATGGGTATAAGAGCAAGTAACAATGAAAGAAACATGGAAGTAAAATATTCTGTACATGGCCATGAAAATAAAACAATGAAAAGTATGTAAACAAATTAAACAATTGTTAGAATTGACATGCTAGTACACTGAATCAATATTCAAGCTGTATTCAAACTTGAATATTCTACCCTCTCTATAACAGCCTACCCTCTCCATAACAGTCTATATACCCTCTCAATAACAGCCATGCTGATCATCGCTACTCTGTAGAATATTCAGCCCTCTCCAATGCAGCCATAGTGATAGTTTTTTGTAGAATATTCTACCCTCTCCATAACAGCCATACTGATAGTCCTTGGTAGAATATTCCTCCTTCTCCTAACAGCCATACTGATAGTTCTTTGTAGAATATTCCTCCTTCTCCTAACAGCCATACTGATAGTCCTTGGTAGAATATTCCTCCTTCTCCTAACAGCCATACTGATAGTTCTTTGTAGAATATTCCTCCTTCTCCTAACAGCCATACTGATAGTTCTTTGTAGAATATTCCTCCTTCTCCTAACAGCCATACTGATAGTTCTTTGTAGAATATTCCTCCTTCTCCTAACAGCCATACTGATAGTTCTTTGTAGAATATTCCTCCTTCTCCTAACAGCCATACTGATAGTCCTTGGTAGAATATTCCTCCTTCTCCTAACAGCCATACTGATAGTCCTTGGTAGAATATTCCTCCTTCTCCTAACAGCCATACTGATAGTTCTTTGTAGAATATTCCTCCTTCTCCTAACAGCCATACTGATAGTCCTTGGTAGAATATTCCTCCTTCTCCTAACAGCCATACTGATAGTCCTTGGTAGAATATTCCTCCTTCTCCTAACAGCCATACTGATAGTCCTTGGTAGAATATTCCATTCTTTCCATAACAGCCATGCTGATAGTCCTTAGTAGAATAGTTTCTCTTGCATTTCTTGTTGATAAGAAGTAAATTATTTGATGATAAGTCCTCTAGCAAATTTCAAGAAAATCACATGAGAGCTTCATGGACAAGTCTGTAAAGCAATGCTTGGAATTTCGCAACAGGCAGTAACTCAATAAATATAGTAGGATCAATACTATTCTTATCACAAAAAAAAATATCTCACAGTGGTAAACTGCAGATACTGGAGTATTTGTATATTAGCTGAAGCATTGCTTTACACGCTGTAGTTGTTAAAATGTTAATATTTCAAAAGAGGTCACTAAAAAAAAACCCACTTGAACCATATACTTACACCTTCTGTCAGTTCCACTTCAGGAAACTTTGCACCTGTTTCTGCTCCTTCAGCCATAAACCCAACCTATAACACAACAAGACGTCTGTAGTGATCACAATGTGATGTGTTAAAATCAGACGAATGTGTTTCTAATATGATTTACTTTACTATTTATCTTATTGTTTTGTAACTGAAGAAAACAAATAATGAAATAATTGCAAAAAGTACTGAAAGGACGACTGAAACGATGAAGTGTTTTCCTGCACTTCCTACTGTATCTAAGGTAAATGTGTGATTTTTTTCATTAACAAATAGTAACAAGAGAATAAATGATTAAATAACAATCAGACAATTAATTTCAAATGTACATAAATAACCAATTGATGAGAACATAAGTGAGTATCAGATACGGTGGTTATACTGTTCTTACTCTAGGAGAAAAGTCAATAGGTTCCATGCCTCGACAATCAAATACAACCATGGTTTTGAATTTTCCACTGTCATCAATATTATAAGGTTTTATGGAATCTTTTATTATGTCTGAAACAGAAAAAATCTTCATGTTATTTCAATGTGTGCCTCTAGTTATATGAACAGGAAATATGGGAATATCAAACATTGTTTCATTGTATGAGGCATATGGTACTCTCAAAGCTTCACCAAAATTGGGGGGATGGTTTCTTGTTTAATTCTGTCTGGGATATTTAAATTTTTGAATGTATGAGGTCCTCTGCCAAACCATATGTTTTTTTCTCTTGGTATTCCAGATCACTCCATGTCCACATTAATTACAGTCAGGACGTCCTATACACTTCCATCTGGGCCAACAGGAGTAGGACCTGCTTAAAAACTTGTTTGATAATTGGTGTAAAATCAATAAAAATTGTCTTACTGTATATGATCTTCTCTGAACGCTATTTTAACTGACAAAATGGATACATTAAACATCCAAATCAATTTACCTATAGAGCTTTCTCTGCCACATAGTTTACACTTCATAACCATACTTGCTGAGCCTCGGCCACCTTTCAATGGCGAGCTGTCCTACAATATAAAGTCAGTCAATGACAAATCTGATAGTCTCATGCACCTGCAACTGACTCTAAACCTCTTGGTTCATTTAAACTTGTTTAAATTTTATAACATATCTAACCTCAATGACCTTCAAAGAAGCTGAGGATGTTATTCACTTGAATTCACTTAACATTGGTCCTATGACAGACTGATCTTTTTTCTACTTTTCAATTCTTTCCTCGATTCCTCTTAATCAATTGATAACGAGAGGAAACTACATATGAAATCAAAGAAAGATTGAAGAAGAAAATTTCAAATGTCAAATCCAAGATGACCTCCTGTCTGCATTTTGATTTCCAGATCAGACTTGAAACTGGATGGGCACAACTACAGACCAAAGGAAAAGACTGAGAATTACTCTTTCCGTACTTCCGTACCTATCAAGAAATGGCGATAATCAAAATCCAGAATCTTCAAATATCAAAATCCATAATGGCTGTCAGTTGGCCATTTTCAAAACTAAATGGGCGAAACTGTAGGGACCAAGGGGAACCTATACATGAGGTTTGAGAAATATCCTTCTGTTACTTCTCAATAAATACATGTTATAACACATTTCCGTCTGATGATGGTGGGCTAAAAAGCTAATGTTTGTCTGAAAAACAGCACCTTTACATAAGCCCACAAATGAGCTTAATATATGCAAAAAAAATATTGTAAATAAGAGCTTTATTTCTGGCATTACCACTGGGTAAACTTGCATTCGTAATTAAACAATGATATCACAGAATGATTGTCAGGAGAAAAACAATACTTACAGCTGGTGTAACATACTGATAATCAGTGGTAGCTTCACCACAACTGAAGCATTTCAGCTGCAGAAGAAAATAAGAATATTTATTACAATATCGGATTACACTGTAATAACATTTTAGAAAAAAATTATTCTTCTTTTACGGTATGTTTTACTGAGTATTTGGTTCAAATTGTTATTTTAATTTTCTCAGTGAATTTGAAAGTGTCTTACAGTAATTTCTCTTCCTTTCAAAATGCTACAATATGATAAATAAGTCACTAAAAAGGGAACAACATTTACTTACTCTGATATACCACCTAAAATCTTCTCCATCTGGTCTTAAATTTGTTAAAAATTCCAAATCTGCCTTGAACTGAAGACCAATTTTCTGTACAAAAAAAAAGAGATAATGTTATAATAAATCTAAATGGGCAAAGTGGAATAGCTACAAGCTTGTTACTAAAACACTGAATGAAGGAATGTTGATCGATTGTACGGAATATACTAATGTGTTGTTCCAGCTGTACTGTGGTTGGTATCGCCACCTTTTGGGTGAAATGGGATTAATCATTAATATTACCAGTTTGAAATAGTGTTAATGCAACCTTTGCCAAAATATGTTGTTTTTTTCCCTTTACATCTCCTGCATTTTCATCCATCACGAATGTGCCATCATTGAGAAAGTACAAACAATTGATTTTTATTATGATGTAACAAGTGACCATCAATTGGTACCGTAAATTGGATTACAGAGTTAGTTCCGTATTTTAGTATGTTTCGTTGTCATTCCATCGTTCAATGTTTTTGTATAGACAGATACTTTTTTAAGTTAGTGAAGGTTCAAAATTTCAAATATTACAAAGACAACAAATAGAGTCTACTGAGAAATTATGAAAAAAATAATGTTGTAATGTCCCAAAATTAAGTTCGTCCGACCTAGCCATGCACTAATCTCTTAGGAAGACAGTACTGATTTGTATTGTGGAAGGGAACACCAGATCACAGAAGACACAGACCAATGGAGAAGTTACGAGACACCTCTTTAGACCCCAAGGCTTACAGGCATAGACTACAATAAACTTTTTTAATAAAATTTTTACCATAGACAAAGCCAATCAAATTTGTTTCAAATAAATAGTACAAAGTAACACAGCAGCATGAATCAGGCATACTTTTAACCAATACCAATTCAGTATGTAATATGTAAAGTATGTGATAAGATTATTTATATCATATGGCAACTTATTGTGAACACTCAACTCAAAGTTTCATGTGATACAACTGTACATACAGTACATATACTTTACTGTACATGTACTCCATGGGAGTTATGTCCCTTGTCCCATATTTCAAGCACGTGTTAGTGTGCTGCTTACAATGATTGTTTGAACTTCTTATTCTACATGTACATCTGTATAACTTATTTAAAATGTACAAAATAGTCAATTTTATATGAGATACTTTAATCAACTTGGAATGTCTACTGCAGTTTTGTACAGTCATTGCACACGAGGAAAGCTGTCATGGTGAAGTTCATCATTTTTAAAATATTGTAAGTTATTAAGTCAATTGTTGGACGGCTTTAAAACTAAAAGATTAACTTTTCATAATGCAATGTAGTGAATTCCAACAGTTTGACTCACCACCATCCTTCTACAGCTGATACGAGTGAAGTGCACAAAATAAACTTAGAGTTACCCCCCTTAGTTAGTTGATACGTTTTCTTTATATTGTTATTGATTTGTTTTTTTGTAAACAGTGACAGTTTTATATTAAATTCACAATTGATAAATAGGTGCAGGTCAAATAACACACAAAAATCTTTGTCTCTTTATGTTTCCGGATTCCCCGGCTCATGTCATGTTTATCTGAACTCTTGTGTGTTTGAGGTAAGAAAAGTAAACGAATATCATATCGCCATTTTGGGAGCTGGTGCAACAGATGCATTTGGAAGCTGCTGCCTGTTTTTGGTGCTTTCACTGCAGTGCTGTGCAAAAGAAGAACCGAGATGGCTCCACCAAATATTTTATTGACTCATAATGGACATACAAAGCTATTTGCTTCCCTGTCTTCAGTGTACACATAACGAATCGCGATGCCACTTGGAACGCCCGATATGGATCATGCTGCGATAACCAGCTGATAACTGCCACTTGTCGAGAATAATTCGTGTACTTCCTTGTATAGTTATGACACCAAATACAGCCACTGAAGGCTTCTTGAAATAATTTGCCGTTTCAGAATAATGTAGTTATTCGAAATACAGATGAATGTGTCGCTTTTCTGTTACGATAATGAGAACTATCGCCAAAATTAAAATCATTACATACTGAAAGTAGGCCTATAGCTGTATGTGCAAGATGGCAAATGTTTCGAGTGACTTACTAGTAGTCCAAAGGATATGCGGTCGATAGTTTTATGTAGATCGATGTTCAACAATATACTGAACATATTTTGAAACAAAGCTCAACAAATTTTAAAACATTTAGAAAGTGACGACCTGGCACAAAAAAAACTCTTCTACAGGATCCGCATCTCTTCATAATCACAGAAAAAAATGTGAATAGGAAAGACCTCGATTCAAGTCATTCAATACTTGTTTTGACCATGGGCGATCCACACAACAGGAAAAATTTAGCTGTTAGCCGTCTGCGGCATCAATTGAGAAAGAAGAGGGAATCTTTGGCAGACCATTTTGAGTTCAAGATGTATATTGCCTTTCATTTTAAGGAAAAGGTGATTTTAGTTTTTGTAATATTTAAAGCAGACATACATACATGGCCCTATTGGGATACAATTGGATATCCTTATTTAAAAACCATACTGGTTTACAACATGCAACCTTATACAGTACCAATTACCCTATTCCAACTGCTCATTGCATGCATGTATGTTTCTTTTTTCAAACAAGAACTTTATAGAATATATTGATAGAAATCTAGTTTGGGTTCGTTGTGTAGCAAAGAGGTAGCACATTTGCCTTTTGCTTGAGCGACTGGGGTTCAACTAACTGATCAAACATGTAAAGGTATGGGTCACCTGCCAGACTACATGGGTTTTCTCCAGGCACCCCGGTTTCCTCCCACAGTAACTATATAAGACCCCTCGTAAACTTGCATTGCAGATATTGTATGATAAACTCTAGCTGGGTTGGTTGAGAATAAGCCTATATAAGCTAGGCATCCCAGGTTCGATCCCAAGCAGAGGCGGTGATTTAAATTCAATTAATCATGTACTCTGTTACATTTTCATAAAATGTAGATTGTAATGGATACAATTTTAAGTGTGTACATATGTTTCTTAGATAAGATTTAGTACCTGGAGACCATTAAGCATTTTTGTTTTCCGGGTGTAGGGAACAGGTAAATAATGAATGTTAAGTCTGTTTCAATAAGATTTTTCAAGCAACCTTTCTAGGTCAAAGATGAACCAAACCAGATACTTTAATGAGACCCTTGATAAGTTTGTTTTGAATTCTCAAAATGAATAAATGAATAGGTTAGATTTGAAGGGTCATGTCTGTTCGGCACATTTTGGCCTTTGGATTTCAGGGAAAATGTAATTCGAAATTGGTATATTTTTATATAATTAAGTAGAGTTCATTGAAAGTCTGGCAAAATGTATACATGTTTATTGTCCCGACTTCAAATTGTCCTAATTGGCGAGTCAAATTGCCACAATTTAATTTCTCTGAGCTAGAATCTCGGATCCTCTCCAATAGTGTTATGTACTGTCTCTTATTTAAGGTATATTTTCAAGTATTTTGAGTAATTTATATCTTGCTTTTTTCCCTAGAAAAAGAATTGTGCCTTGTTTGAAGTTGCTGAGGTGGTACCAGTTATGACAAATAACTATGAAGATAGTATTCTCAAAGGAGTAAAGGTATGGGCATTTTGTTTACAATGGTTTGCTTTAGTTAAACAATAAGGCTAGTAAGATGAACTCATACTGTCTCTTATCAAAAAGTTTTCATCTTATTTTTTATTATGTATGTAGCTATTTTGGAAATGACTTAGTTATGGTGACAGAAATATACATGAAGTTATTTCATCTTAATCAGAATATGTATGCTGCCATGTAAACTTTATTTCATGTTAAATGTTAATCTATTTTTAGAAACAATGTTGATGTCCTGGCATATACCAGTACATGGACATGAAAGTAATGAAAGCATTTTGGACCTCAGATATTTCCAGTGTACATGTGGCAATGATAACATTGACATTTTAAGTATCATTGATTTATGACATCCTAATTTTTTGCATTTTGTTTTATACATGTGATACTTATGAAATGTGACATTGGATTTGAATTAAAATCTGCATCATATTTTATATAAAACAAAATGGAAATTACATCATTGGTGTCTATCTTTTCTTCAGGAAGAAGCATATACTTATGAAAGTTCCAAAGAGCTTTTAGAAAAAGATGTTGTACAATTGCATGCACCAAGGTGGCAGTCCATGAGGAGGGTAAGACCAGTAGATTATTCAATTATACAGTAACTATATTGATGGGATTCGTGCCAGTAAGTGTATTTTGCTGTTGATGTCATGGTTTAGTCCCCCTACTGTGGACTTGCTATTGTTAAGAAAAATGAATTTCACATAATTTTTTATATTTTTTTTTCTTCCAGTCTTGAATATCTAGTCATTGAGATGGTATTTGACACGACTTTTCAAACAGTACCTTGTGCTAATGTTGTTTATTTTGACAGATGACTGTTAAATATACAGAGGACATTGGTCTTTTAAACAAATGTAACAGGTAACATTTAATTTAAGAATATATTTGTGTGTCTTTCATGCAATCCCTCTAGATTGGTGAGTGGAAATTAAAGCTCTGATGATGGACTTTCAAGTTCCTTAGGTTTTCTGATTCAAAATATACACCTATAATTCTTATTCTCTTAAAAAATCAGATAAAAAAAAGACAAAAATGATATGTGGTTAATGCACATTCCTTTATATTTGAACTTTCATTGGGACACATTTCTAGTTTTTTTTAGGTGTTTATTACTATGAGTTTTTTGTACAATCCTTTCAGGATGTGTTAGGATGCACTACAGAAATGGACTTCTTTCTTTGGCCTCGCAGTGACATAGACAAGATAGAGTGTATGCTGTTCTCCAAATGGAAAGGAGATGAAAGTCCCTTCAAACCTATCCAGGTAATAATTCCAAAGTATAGACACCTGCACCAACACTACATTTTTGTGGATTCGTTCATGATGTTTCAGACCAACACATGTTTTTATAAATTTACCTCCAAATGGCATCCTTAACAATGGCAAAATGAAGAAGAATGGCATTTCCTCTGTGACTTTCTATGAACTGTCCAAAAATATATACATGTTACATCAATAACAATAATTGAAGAGTGTGTTTTTCTTTTGTACTTAGTAGAGTTGTTATATCAAGCACATGCAAGACTTGCATATGGGTTTGCAAACTCACCCAACGTGTACATGTAGACTCGAGTTATGACCCTGTGTTCAGTAATACTAGTACATTATACACATGTACGTGAACATATTGAATACAACTCTTTTACATTTCGTTCAGTCATTTTAAAGCAACTGTGAGACATATAAATTGTTAACTTAGTTCAAAAATAACAAAACAAAAAAAAAAGCAACATGACAATGGTCAATTTGATGTCCCATTTGTCATTTAAATTTGAAAAGACAAAACTCATAATTTAGATGATACAGGAAAATATACAAAAATGTTTTTTACAGGGAACAAAAACTGAGAGCAAAAATACAGGAATCCATCTTTAAGGGGTTTTGCTTTTCATTAATAGTATACTGTCCTTCAGGTAGAGCATTTCAGATTGAAATGTGCACTTCCTCGAATGAAATTTGTATGAGTATTTCCTGTGGTAGTGTTAAAACATGTAAAAGGTTCAAAACTATAATGTATTGGTTTCAAAAATGATATTGATTCCAGTGATTATTACGGTAGGTAGCAGTTTTGATGTAATTTATAGTTCTAGTCCATTAAATGTTTATAGAATTATTTTAACTGTGATTCTACTGTTTTAAAGGCCGAGTTTAGATTTGACCATGCTGATTATGAGAAACAACTGATGCGCCTCTTGACTAAGAAAGAAAGATCCGGCCTCATCATCAATAACCCAGACCAGTCAATGTTTCTCTTTATTGACAAAAACCAACTACAGGTAACAGAAATTAGTATTTATTGTCTTTCTGTTAGATTTAAGGTTATAATATGGGTTTGTTGCTACTAGTTTCATGTTCTAAATGGTTTGTTTCTTTTAGTAAGTTAATTATTTGTGTTGTAGAGTGGAATAATTCCAGACCGACAGAATCAGTTCATGTTTTTAAAATAACGTAAATAGGCAATGGACATCTAAAAGAAAAACAATATGAAATATTTAGAAAACATGAAATGTTTTACAATGATATTAATGAGATTAATTGAGCCTGCATGTGCATATAGGAATGGAATATGATACAATATACAATATGTTGGAAGAATATCAGTACTTTTATAATAAATGTCTTTTAATATAGATAGGTATGCATAATTATAGAGAAGATAAGTTGTGAACAAACACTAATACCTACAATGCTACATACCTGGATTTGTGACAACACATGTGCATACCTGGTCCTGTACATACAGGTAATGCATGGCATTATACACTAGAGACGTCTATGTTTGGCTACTTATAAAACCTAAATGACCAATAGTGTACATTCCTTGTCATACCTGCGTGCAGGACACAAAAAAGAAACAATATTATTTTGAGGGGTCGCTACAAAATCAAACAAGTATTGACAACTTACCAGGCCAGTACTATACTACTATGTACAGTTATATTAATGAACTGTAAACATATTCATATATGTAACATACCCACATCTTCATCGATCCTTGAAAGCTGTAGCAGCATTGGACATCTGATAAATGGTGTTGGTCTTATTTGAAGTGGAAACATCTATAGTTTTTTTTTTCAGTGATACTCGTTTAGTTCATCATCTTTGTCATTAAACTACCATATATGTATTAGAAAATTTGACAGCTGTCTCATCCTTGATTTATTCAGCAAAATTTGCTCAATGATCAGTCACTGCTTTTTTTTTCATCTTCAAAAAATAGCTGGTACACTGGACAATAATGTTTATAGATGCAATAAAAGGTGTATCGTTATTAGCTTCAAAATATCGGGTTTACTTGGTGTGTTTGGGATTTGCAAAGTCTGAGTTAACTTTGCTGTATTTTAAATATACCAACTAGATTCATTTTGGTTTAATTTGATCTCTCATTTTTCAGACCAGCAAAAACAAAGTGATTGTGTTCAAGCTATCCAGCATGTGTTTGTACCTACCCCAGGTATGTATCGTAAATTTGCACATATAACGGTAGTACTAGTGCACAGGTACATTTTTATGTTATGTTCATTTTCAGGGGGGGGGGGGGGGGGGGGGGGGGGGTAATGTTGAACTGCACGATAGCTTAAAATTTCAGCATAAAAGTTCAGCATAAGAGGAAATCTGTAACTTATCAAAGCTACATTGCAACATCTAAATGGAATCACCAATCAGGTTTTACACATTGACAGGTTCTTTACATAACACTGTGATAGGCCTAGTCAGCTTGTAAATTTGAGTGGTCACATGTACGATGTTTGTACAAACAAAATAATTAATCCTACCCTCATTTAGCTTGTGATTTTCACATTAGTATGATCTTTTGACAATGACAATTGTTTATTGTTTATTCTCATAAACAGTACAGTGCAGAGAAGATGAATACAAACAAATGGACAACAATAATGCATGGTTAAACAGAATGGACAACAGTTTTGTGAATTAATTATCTCATTTGTATCAATAATAAGTTCAACCAATGAAATAAGTTGACTTTGAGTTGCTTAATTAAATAAGGTAAGAAATCTAAATGTATTTAGTCTTTCCTAATAATATCTAAACAAATGTTTCCATCTGCTATTGAGTATAAGTTGTAGATTACAGTTAGATAAATTATGAAATTGGTCGCCTATTTCTCTTAGATTACATAAAGTGCAAATTCTATTTTCACATGGTATATTAGACCATCTACCCCTTTCGATTGGTATTTTTGTTTTACCTATTCTAAATTTACAGTACGCTTTGGCTAATTAGGGAGGGAGTTCTAGTAAATAATTCTCTAAACAAAGTTCAGTCTTCTAAATTCTATAATTGATTCCTTTCGAGGAAGTAATACTTTTTTTTCATTTTTCCAGTCTGTTAGAAAAATTACCATAAGGTTATAAAATATTGTACTCCTCAGCCAATTTAAACTTGAACATCCATATATATAGGGTTTGATAGCTTTATCAAATATGTCAAGTTGACAATGTATAGACAAATTATGATCTTTACATTAGAAATAGCACCATACATTGCTTTAACACCTTTTTTTATATTGTTGTTTGATATTACTTTGTGTTAAACCATGTGGA
>NW_022981958.1:0-6299 GCF_902652985.1 Pecten maximus
AATTTTCCCCCCACAATCCCCAAATTTCCAAAACCCTTTCCTTTTATTAAAATTCCCCCCCCTTTTTTGGGCCCCCCTGGGAAAAACCTTTTGGCGGAAGGGCCCCCTTTTTTTTTTCCTCCCGGGCATTTTTCCTTTTTAAAAATTAAAATTGGGAAACTCAAACCCCAAACACTGACCGTTTTTCCATATCGATATAAGTGAAAATTTTTTGGCCTTTAATGCTTTTTTTTAAACTTCCTATCCGCCTAATCCCCCCTAAAAAAACCTCGGTGAATTAAAACAATTTTTTTAAAAAAGCCAAGACGTGTGATAAAATCCGGGAAAAATACTGGGGTTTTTTGCCGATTCCCACCCCCCTTTTTTTTCTTTTTTGGGCCCAAATCTGCCCCCTGTGTTTTGCAGCTCCAACATTGGGCGTTCCTGCCTTTTTTATTACTATAAAAAACCCCCTTTTTTTTTCTTTAAATTTTAAACTTTTGGTCTGTGGACCCTTTTTTTATTTTTTTTTGGGAATATCCCTTTTTACTTTCATAAATAAAACTTTTTTTCCCCAGTTTTTGATTCGCGTAAAAGTTTGAAATAAAAAAAAAAATTTCAAAAAAATGCTAAACCCCTCGAAATGTAATCATTTTCCTTTTGAATTTTTGGTTTTAAATACCCCCACCGTCATGAAGAAAGGGTTAAACACAAAAAACCCGAAATAGTCGGGGTTTCCCCCTCGGCAAAAGTACAAAAGTTAATTTGTTTTTCGTTTTTTTCTTCGGATGCAGCCCCAAACTACGCCCAAAAAGCAATCAATCAAAATGGGAAAGATTTAATTGTATTTTAAAAAAGTATTAAAAAAAATTTGTAAAAAAAAAATAATGTACGTAAAAAAATTTTTTTGGTAAAAACGTACTACAGTAGATTTTTTTTTGGCCCCCGTCCAAGGGCCCATCGTATTAAAATGGGATGTGAAAAATAAAAAAGCCATCTCTGAGAAAAAATTCCGCCCGAACGTCAACCTACTTTTAATCAATTGTTAAACTTTTTTTGATATAATTTTTTTTTGTCAATTCTTTCAGCAGAAAAATGTTAATATGATCTAATTACATCATGAAGATTTTTCTTTTTTTTGCATCAATGTTAATTCCATTTTTTTTTAAAGCAATTAAAAAATGCCCCAAGTTTAAAAATTTTTTACCATTTAAAAAAAAAAATTTTTCCCCCCTTTTTTCAAATGTAAGACAAAAATACTAGAAAATTTTTTTTTTTTTTTAAAAAGAAAATGATGGCACAAAAAAAACCCGGGGTAAAATTTCATGACAATCATTTTTTTTTCTTTTTTTCCTCAATTTTTTTGTCCATCCCCCCCTTAAACATTTTTTTATTTAGGCGTGGAATTCGTTAAAAGTATACTTTCCTACATTAAAACCACTTGTAAAAATTGGGAAAAGGAAATCAAAAATCCCTCCTTCACAGGAAAAATCAAATGAAAAAACCCCATTTATTCCCCCCCCCCGCGCCCCTTTCCTAAACCGGGAAGATGTCGCCATTTTTATTTGATCGCCCCTTTCCCCGAGCAGATTGGCGTTGTAGTAATTCCTTTAGGACCAGCAAACCCCACTTTCACGTTCACCTCCCTCCGGAAACTTTTTTAAAAAAAATCCCCCCTTTTTTTTTCCCATTTTCCAAAAAAAAGTACTTAAAAGGCCCTAATCAACATCAGGTTAACGGTAACAGGTGTGCTAATAGTGTGCTGTGTCCGGGGTTGATGGCCCTGTGGTTTTTGGAGCACATATTGCTCGTTTTTTTTAATTGGGTAAACGGGAATTTACCATATATACTGCCCCCCCCCTTGATTTTTGATTTTTTAAAAATAAACTAAGAAGTCTTTTTTCCCCGGGGGCCTAAAAAAACACACAAAATCCTGACTCCCCTACACTTGACAATTTGGAAATCTAGTTAAAAACGGTGTCATGAACATGAGATTTCAGTAAGTCTAGGTAAGAAATATACAAGTATAGTCAGACAAATTTTGTATAGGTTCCCCCATGTTGTTCATCCCCCCGGGGGCCAAGTCTTTTCAATATTAAAAATAAGCTATACTATACGTAGTATTAAACCAATTGGGAAACCCCCTGGCCCCATTCACATAATTGTTTCCCTTGGGGCCAAAAGTGGCCGCGGACATGGAATGGAATGGGAAAAAGTACAAAAGGGCCCTGGGCTTTGCTACACCATCGCTCTTTTTTGGGACCCCCAAAATCGTACGGGGCCCCTTTGACAATTTTTTGGACGTTTTAAAGGGGAACATTTCTGCCGTCCACATGCCAAACCTGTTTTTTTTCTTTTAAAAAAACGAATAGGAGGTTTTGTCATTTTACAAATTTTTTAAAATTTCCCACCCCCCCAAACCTGAAAAAGGGTTGTAAAAAAATCCCTTTGTCCCTGCCCCTACCCCATTCTTTCATTTCCCCTAGGGGCCTCAAAACATTTGCCCCCCTCCTTAAGGTAATTGGGGATATCGATCTTTTTTTTCATTTCAACTTTTTTTAAAAAATATTCTTGCTTTTACAAAGATTTTTTTTTTAACACAGGGACCTGAGAATTTTTTTTTACAATCAGTGTATTGAATTTTTCTTAGTTTGTATACAAATTTTAGGTTTTTTGGGGATAAGTTGGGGGGGGGGGGTACAAATAAAAAAAAAAAAATGAACCCCCGTTTCTAAAATACACCTAACTGTAACACTTGCTAGGTCCCTTTTGTTATGATGTAGGAAAAAAAATTTCTGGGGTCCGTATATTAACTGAAGCGTGTTGAGATTGTTTTTCTTTTTTTTGAAAATTAACTTTAAAAAAGAAAAAAACAGTTCACCCTTTTCAATCTATTTAGGACCGGCCCCCAATTTCATAAATTAAATGTACCCACGCCCCAAACGATGGTGTTATTTTAAAATTAGAGATTTTAAATAATTATAAATGAATAAAAATGCTTAATAATTAATTCACTGAAAAGGGGTTTTTAAATAAAACCACATATATTCTAAAATTGTCAAAAAAAATGATGTTTTGATTAAAATGAAATTGTAAAAAAAAATGAAGTTATGATTAAAATTAAAAACACGGGTTTTTCTCCGAAAATATTTTAAAAATTGACTTCTTCCCGTAATTTTTGATGTTATTGATTTTATACATTTTTATTTAAATCCCCCATTTTTTTTTTTTTCTTAAATTTTCATCAATAAAACTTTTCTTTTCCACCGTCCAAAGCTCCCCAAAAATGACTTTTTGTACATTTTTTAAATTTTTCCATCGTCCCTTTTTTAATAAAACAACTCCAACAGGGGGGGTTGGGGGGGCACAATGGTAACTGATCATTTTTCCCTTTCACCCCTGGGCAAACCGGGGGTTCGTTTCCTTTTCCGTGTTGGGGACGTGAATTGGTATTGGGTACCCCCCCAACCACGTGATTCCCCTGGGTAAATCTGGTTTTTTTTTTTTCCAAACTTAAAGAGTAAGTTCCCCGCCCTTCACCCGGGCCAATAGGTTGCTGAAATGGGTTTGCCAATTGGTAGACATTTTTTTTTGCAATGTTTTTTTAAAAAAAATTTTTAAAAAAAACCCCCCGACAAGATTAAATATTTATGTCCGACCAAATGTGACCTTCAAACATGTCATTTAAATTTGGGGGCTATATTGGTACGTTTTTGGGTACTCAGGGATAAACCCCAAAATTTTCCCAAAATACATTTCATTTAGAAAATTAAAATATGATTTCATTTGTGTAAAATGGGGGAAAAGTAATCCCTGAACAAAATTTTTTGATTTTTCGTGTAGGTAGTAAATTATTCCCCAAACTTCGAATTGAGAGATTCCCGACCCTCTAATTAAAGCCTCAAAAAAAAAAAAACGATTTAAAACCTCTTATTCAAAACGATCCTTAAAACCAGAAATTGGGCCCTTTTTTTTTTTTTGCTTGATAATTTTTTAAATTTTAAGTTGGAGATTGAAAAATTACTGATTTCACTCAAAAAGAGTCTTAAATTAAAACGTGAATTTTCCCCCCCGACATAGGAAGGTTTTTTCCCAAAACGGGCGGTTTTACGTTTTTTAAAAATAAAAAAATTGTACTATTTGATACGAAATCATGTTTTTATAACAAATTTGATATTATGTAACCTTTTATTTTGGGTTTTTTTTTTAGACTGATCTAAAATTAAAAAATCTGAATTAAAGTTACTTTAAAAAATAGCGCTGAAAATTAAAAGGGACAAAAAGTTTTCCTTTCTATAATGTTCGCTTACAGGGGAAACCCATCATTTTCTACTAACTATTGGGCGGAAAACCTCAAAATTTTTTAAAAAGAGCTTTTGAACCCTTTTTCCCCAGGTGCACAGGGGCGGGGATTACGATTATTAGCAAAAATAAAAAAATTTAAAAAAAATTTTCGTAAAAAGCAAGCCCCTTTAGTCATTGCTAGCACTGGGGCCCTTGGGGCACAAGAGTATAGATGGGGCCTTAAATATACAAAGCATAGCTTTTTTTACAAAATAAAACGTTGGAAAAAGGAAAAGGGGAAAAAATGGTGTAAAAACCCTAAATTTTTTTTTCCTGTATAACATTTAAAAATATCACTACCCCAGGATTCCGGTAAACCCCATGGACAATTCAAAATAGCTTAATTAAAAACAATGTGATTTTTTTTTATGAAAATTTTTTTGTTTTTTTTTCCCCATGCAAAAAGTCACAGGCGTCTGCCCCTTCTAGTTAAATTTCAAAGACAAATAAAATCCCCCGGTCCCGGGGTATAAAAAACAAGGGTTTAAAAACTTGAAAATTCGGAATCAAAGGGGGTACCCCTTTGATCACTTTGAATTTAAAATTAAATGTGACTAAAATATCAAATCCCAAACAAGTTCATAAGAAAAACCCTTTTTTGGGTTCCTTAAAATAAATCATGTTAAAAATTTGGGGCGTGAGACAATGATTTAAAAAGAGAAAATGGTCCAAAAGGAGCAATCTGATTGGTCGACCGCTCCCGTAAAAATACGAATTCAATTTTTTCGACCATCAATAGCTTACTTTTCCGTTTTCACAACCGATACAAAACGGGGCGATCTTAAAGTGATATAGTAGGGGTGGGGCTAAAATTTTTTTTTTTTTAGATACTAAGCAGAAGCAGACGACTGTGCTTTAGCCAAATGCCTTATCTATTTAGACGATAGGAGAACAAAACTAATATAACGTACTATGCACTTGTAGAACTTCCTTAACACAGTTTATATATAACTATACATTTATTTCAGATCCGAAGAAAATGGCAAACCGTGCTCCTACTGCTGTGCCTAACAACCGTGTTTGGTATTTCCTCCAGTGTGGTTATTAGTTGTACCGGAAGTTGTAATTGCAATCTAACTGCTGGTACGGTCAGTAATTGTTCCGACGTTACAGATTTCCAGATACTTTCTTAACGCGTCTTTGATAACAAAGTTGCATTAGTAGGTAACAATCTGACCGTTCTCAATTCGAGGCTGCAAATTTTTGAAAACTTGGAAATCTTGTTAATTACCAATAGCGGTATCGAAATCATAGAAAAACAACACTTTTCCAAGGAATGGATGGACCTACAGCAGATTAAGTATAAGAGAGAATTTATTTGAGTTCGTAAGACCTGGGACGTTCGTTGATCCTGCCGGCGTTGCTAACATTAGAACTATCCCACACAATATATCAACGTTAGACACACATGCGTTCTGGAACATGTCCAACTAATACATATCAATTTATCCTATAATAAGATTACTGTTTATATATTCGGATAGCTTTGGCCTCCTTCCCGGCCGTAACAACCCTGGACCTAGGACACAACGGATTAGAAGTAGTGCCGAGGAGAATTCTAAGAAATTTTCCTAATTTAATGAGACTTCATCTGTCCGAAATCGCATCAAGATTGTGAACGCCCACGACTTCGCTTATTTGTGTCTCACTCAAATCTCTCTATTTATCGGACAATCAAATTTCGATAATAAGCAACAAAGCATTTATTGTCAATGATACCGGAGAAAACAAAGCAACTGAAAATAAACAATATATTTTTTAGATAAACAACAAGTTGACAAATTTTTCCACCGTTTAAATGACTTAAATCGCCTACTTGAAATTTTCATAAGTGGTAACAGCATAGACACTATTACATCTGACCAATGATTGGCTTTTCCAGGTTTAACTATGTTCCATATGTCTTATGATCTCGCTCTGACAGAAATACAGCCAGGATGTTTCCGGAAGTTTAACATCCGCTTAGAAACAAATTT
>NW_022981959.1:0-6299 GCF_902652985.1 Pecten maximus
AAAGAAGTTTTTTAATTAAAAACCCTTTTTAAAATTGTGGGGGTAAACCCCTATCAATAACGTGTGGGTGGAAAAACCCCTTTAAAACACGTGTAGGTGGTAAACCTCTATCAATAGACATGTGAGGTGGTAAACCCCCATCAATGGGTGGGGGCCCCCCCCAAAGCAGTATGGTAACCCTATCAATAACGGTGGGGGAATAACTAATCGGGGGGGTAAATTATAAAGAAAGGGGGGTAAACCCCTATCAAGACGTCTGTAGGTGGGAAACCTCTTATAACAGCCTGTAGTGGTAAACCCCCATCAATAGACAGTCGTTTTAGATGTAAACCTCTATCAATAGACAGTATTTAGGTGGTAAACCTCTATCAATAACAGTCTGTAGGTGGTAAACCCCTATCAATAGACATCGTGTAGGTGGTAAACCTCTATCAAAGACAGTCTGTAGGTGGTAAACCCATATCAATAACAGTCATGTAGGTGGTAAACCCCTATCAATGGACCGGGGTGTGGTAAACCCCTATCAAATGACAGTCGTGTAGGTGGGAAACCCTATCAAAGGGCAGTCTGTAGGTTGGGAACCTCTATCAATAGACAGTCGTGTAGGTAAACCCCTATCAATATACATTTATGTAATGGTTAACCTCTATCAATAGACAGTGGGGTAGATGGTAAAAACCCCTATCAATAGACGTTTTGTAGGTGGTTAACCTCTATCAATAGACAGTGTGTAGGTGGTAACCCCTATCAATAGACCGTCGTGTAGATGGTAAACCCCTATCAATAGACAGTCTGTAGGTGGTAACCCTATCAATAGACAGCCGTGTAGATGGTAAACCTCTAATCAATAGACAGTCAAGGTTGGTGGTAAACCCCTATCATAGACGTCGTGGGGGTGGTAAACCCCTATCGTGACAGTCGTGTAGGTGGTAAACCCTATCGATGCAGTCGTTAGGTTTTAAACCTCTATCGTAGACTGGTAGGTGTAAAACCCCTAATCATAAACTCGGGGTAGGTGGTAAACTTCTATCAATAGACAGTGTGTAGGTGGGGAAACCTCTATCGATAGACAGTCTTTAGGTGGTAAACCCCTTTTAATATAGACAGCCGTTTAGTGGTTATATATACATGTATAGATTGGGTGTTGTAGCCCTCAGGGGGCGAGCAAAAAATTGTCTTCCTTTTCTTTTTTTGCTAATTATATATCTATTTATTACACAATGTTCATATACACAGTGTTGGGTGATCCGAAAAAGATTGAATTTCCTATCGTAGTTGTACCGGAAAAAATAATATAATATATTACAAATTCCGGGGCCCCTTTAAAAAAAATTTTTTTTTTTCCCCAAAACGGGGAAGGGTCCCAAAAGGGTTTGGGGGGGCCCCCTTTTCCTTTTTCCCCTTCCCCTTTGGTTTTTTTTGGCCCCCAAAAAACCCTTTTAAATCATAATCTATTTTTAAAAAAATTACCCCAAAACCCAAAAATGTTTCCCATATAACCAAAAAAAAAAAAAAAAAAAAAAAAAAAAAAAAAAAAAAAAAAAGGGGGGGGGGGGGGGGGGGGGGGGGGGGGGGGGGAAATGTTTTTTTTGGGTTTTGTGGCCCGAAAAAAATGGGGGGATGGAAAAAATTTTAAATTTCCTACGTAGTTTACCGGGAAGAATATATATAATATATTTAAAATTTCTTCCATTATGTAATACTTGCGATCCTTTTCTATCATCTTATAGACACTTTTTCCCAATGATCATGTCAGGGATCAGGCCGCCATCACTGCCCATTAAACGTTCTTTTTAAGAACGCCGTGAGGGCAGCGTATAGGCTGGGGGTTTTTTCGGGCTGGGCGTTGGGGCCGAAACGTGATTCCGAGGCCCGGTCTGGGACGGTAAAAAAGTTTCTTCTTTCGTCTTTTGTGTTCTAAGTTATACTTATTTTTAAATATATGTATTTATTTAAACCAGAAATTTTTGGGGCAATTAAAAAATTTTAAACTTAAGACAACATAGGTTATGTCCGTCTTAAAAATTTAGATGTCTGTTTTAAAAATTAATATACAACTAAAAAACACAAGAGAAGAAGACTCTAAAAATGACTCATACGGGCCTCAATTTAAAATCTAGGGCCCCTTTAATCATTGCCGGGCCCAGAATACCTCAGCTTCCATCACTACCTTACTATGTGCAATCTTATATATGCTGACGGGGTTGGAATGAATGCAAAGTGCCCAAGCAATACCATGTCTTAGGGCCTTTTTTGGGTTTATGTTCAATTGGGGTAATAACCTTGAAGCTGAACTTCGGGAATCCCTCTATTTTTTAAATGCAATTAAAAACGGCAGAAACGACGTGAAATGACATTAAAAGTGTCCAATGCACCGTCTGTTTTCCTTTCCCAAATTTGGTTAAATCATTTGGCACCAAGCTGATACTGCTATGGAATTGGTTCCCCCCTTGTCTTTCAATAATGTTGTACCGCCCATTGAAAAATGCACATTTGTAAATGGTGTTCACTAGAAACTGGTAATCCTTCGGGAAATGATAAATCTGATTTGACCTTGACAAAAATGTGATGTTGAGGGAACTCACTTTTGTTATTTAAAGTGAAAAACAGAAACAATGGCTAGAAAATTAATGGTTTAAAAAAGATTTAAACAAAAAAATTTTGTTTTATTCGGGAAACCCCCTCCCCCCCCCCCCCCCCCCCCCCACACACACACAAAAAAAAAACCCAAAAAAAACAAAAAAAACAAAAACTACACCCCATTTCTATAACTTATTCCATAAAAAAATATAACTGTGTTTTTTTACTGCTGATCCGTAATGTTTTTTGGAATGCCCCCGCTTTTTGGGTAAATTTTTTTTTGTTTTAAATTTGCTCATTTTGAATTCATAAAAAATCGTTTGATGTATATTTTGGGGGGGGGGGGCCTTTTGTATATCTGGGAATCTTATCATTATTTGGGGGGAATTGGCTTAATTAAAAGTCTACTGGGGGTTGCCCAAATCCCTTATTTTGTGTGATAATAAGTTTACTGTATATTCTAAAAAATGTGTTAACCAAGGTCTAAATCAAAAACACAATTTCTAGGTAAATTTTGTGATGGGCAGCAATTCTTAATCAGATTGTCAAAATCACCTAAGAAAAAACTTGGGGGTTTGGGCCTTAAAGCAAAATATCTTTTTGGGAGCATAAGGGAATTTCAATTAGAATTAAGATCTTTAAACACAAAGTCTTCAAGTAAAAAGTAGCAAAAAAATCTTCCAATAAGTTGGGCTTCGGTTTAGAATTAAAACTTCAACAAAAAACTTCTCGTAGCAAAATGAATTTCAAACGAAATTAAATTTAAATATTCAAACTAAAAATCTTTACTTGATAAGGAATTTTTCAAGTTGAATTAGGAAACTTTACAAAATATCTTCCAATAAGCAAAAAAACTTCCAAAGTAAACTTAGGAATTTTAAGTAAGAAAATTTAAAATATTCAAACATAAAGACTTTACGTTGCATAAGGGGTTTCAAATTAGAATAGGATCTTTAAGCAAAAATATCTTCCAATAAGCAAAATATCTTTAATAAGCATAGGAAATTTTAAGTAAATTAAGATATTCAAGCATAAAGTCTTCAAATAACATAAGGGGAATTTCAAGTTAGAATTTAAATCTTCAAACACAAAGATTTCAAATCAAGAATTTAATTTCAAATCAGAATTAAGATTTTCAGCAAAAAGTCTTCCATTAGCAAAGGAATTTTAAGTCAAATCTTAATTTTACCAAAAGATCTTCCAGTTAGCATAAAGGGGTCTTCAAGTTGAAATTAAGACTTTAAATTATCATTTGATTTTCAAGTAAATAATATCTTCAGGGAACATAAAGCTTCAAATGAGTCTTCAAACATAAGGGTTTCATGCAATTAAGGAAACTTTAAAATAAGCATAAAAATTTTTCAGGTTAGCATAAAAATTTCAAAAAATTTAATTTAGGTTTTTTGAATAGCATAAAGTTTTTTAGGTTAGCAAAAGATCTTCAAATAAGTTTAGGACTTTTAAGTAACAAAGATTTTTTTGGTTACATAAGGGTCATATCTTATTGATTTTGCAATTTGCATCCTGTTTTCTACAGTTTCACAAGAGAAAATTTAGTTAAAACCTATAAAGTCAATACTTGGTTATAAAAAAAATCCCAGCTATAACATTTCCTTAACTGCCAAAATGTAGCTTCATTGCCTATTAGAGGAGCTCTATTTTTATTAATCTTTTTTGCAAATAATCTGAGGCTTATACGTCGGGGTTCACAATCTCATTAAAAAAATTTTTTATGTTGGGCTATTCTTATCTTTACAAGGTCGAAAAACTTGTTTCTCCAAAACTCGTGGTGCCCTTTTATGTCTATGTTTTGAAATTGCATTAAACTAAATTGGGTTTTAAATAGACGCTCAATTTCTATTTTAGACCTCATTTCATTTACGGGAGCTGAAATTATAAAAATTCTTGTTTTAAAACATGCAAGGGGTACATTCTCATATGGGAAAGTACTCCTGTTTTTTTTTTCGGATTTTGGGAATTGTTCACCGCCCCAAAAAAGGGGCTGCTTTTAAATTACAGATATAAAAAAATTTCTTGAGACAAATAAGAAACAGCTTTCTAGTTTAAGAAAACAAAACGCTTTCTAAATTAAAAAAAAGAATAGCTTTCTAAATTGAAGATTGAACCTTTTCTAAGTTAGGATAAAAAACAGCTTCCTTATTCAACAAGAACTGTTTTAATTTGCAATTAAAGATCTAAAACACTTATATCATCCCAATAACAGTGCCAGACGCTCCTTAATGGATAGCCTTAACCATTTTTCACTCACTTGAAATCGGGTCATACAGTATATTTCTTTATTAGCCCATATGTTTTTCTTTCTATTAAAGTTTTATTCTTCTCAATATTCGAGAGGTATTAAAGCCCTGGTATTTGGCCATAATACAATGATCAGGTTATCAATTTTTTTTTTAAAATGAATGACCTTGACAGAACTGACAAGTTACAGGAATAAATGTAATTTTTTTTTAAAAACTTCCAAACTGTGAAATGATTTTGACATGCGTTTAAGGTCACATGTGGAAATTTGTTAGTCTTTAAAATCCTTCTGATATTTGACCATTATGCTTGGAAAGGAAGGGCTGTTTTAAAAGGACTTATTTTTGCAATTTTTTCATGTCAAAATTGAGTAATCAAGATGCCATTGGCTTTGATAAAAAATTAGCCAATCAAATGATTGTAACACTCAAATAAAGGGTTTAAGTTTAGATCAACAAAATTTTAAAATGAAGGGGTTTAATTTGTGATCTACAAAATACGAAATGAAGGGTTTTAAAATTTGAATTCACAAAATACTGTAATAAGGGGAAATTTAGTTTGGATTCCAAAATACTGAAATGAAGGGATTAAGTTTTTAGATCCAACATTTTAAAATGAAGGGGGGTTTAAATTTGAATCCCAAAACTAATAAAAGGGGTTAAAGTTTTTTGACACAAAAAAACTGAAATGGGGGGTTTTAAATTTTGATCTACAAAAATACTGAAATGAAGGGGTTTTTGTTGGGGACTACAAAAAACTGTAATGAAGGGGGTTTTAATTTGAGTTCCAAATCGTAATGAAGGGGTTTAATTTGAGATTCCAAAACACTGAATGAAGGGTTTAAAATTTTTGTCTAACAAAATCGTAATGAAGGGTTTAAATTGAATTCCAAAATACTGTAAAGAAGGGGGTTTAATATTTTAACCACAAAATCTCTAATAAAGGGGGTTTTTAATTTGTGATCTACAAAATCTAAAAAAGGGTTTAAATTTTGTGATTACAAATCTGTAAAAGAAGGGTTTAAAATTTGAAAAATCCACAAAATACTGTAATGAAGGGATTTAAATTTGAGTCCCCAAAATACGTAAAAGGCTTTAAGTTTGGGTTCACAAAATTGAAAAAAGGGTTTAAGTTTGAATTCACAAAATACTGTTATATAAAAGGGGTTTAAAATTTGGGTCCCAAAAAACGTAATGAGGGGTTAATTTGTGATCATAAAATACGGAATAAAGGGGTTTAAAGTTTGTATCTACAAAAAACTGTAAAAGGGGTTTAAAATTTGTGATCTATAAAATACTGTTAGAAGGGTTAAATTTGAATTCACAAATACTGTAATAAAGAGTTTTTAAATTTGATTTACAAAATACTGTTGAAGGGGTTTAAGTTTTTAGATTCACAAAATCTGTAAAAGAAGGGATTTAAAATTGGAATCCACAAAACTTAAATTTGGGGGTTTTTTT
>NW_022981960.1:0-6322 GCF_902652985.1 Pecten maximus
GGAAAACATGGCCGACATGCAGCCATCTTGGATTTTGACAATTGAAGTTTGTTATCGCTATTTCTCAGAAAGTACTGAAGGGATCTCTCTCAAATTTCATATTTAGGTTCCACTTGGTGCCTAGTTACGCATATTGCATTTTGAGACCAATCAGAAAACAACATGGCCGACAGGCAGCCATCTTGGATTTTGACAATTGAAGTTTGTTATCGCTTTTTCTCAGAAAGCACTGAAGGGATCTTTCTCAAATTTCATATGTAGGTTCCACTTGGTGCCTAGTTATGCATATTGCATTTTGAGACTAATCGGAAAACAACATGGCCGACATGCAGCCATCTTGGATTTTGACAATTGAAGATTGTTATCGCTATTTCTCAGAAAGTACTGAAGGGATCTTTCTCAAATTTCATATGTAGGTTCCTCTTGGTGCCTTGTTATGCATATTGCATTTTGAGACCAATCGGAAAACAACATGGCCGACAGGCAGCCATCTTGGATTTTGACAATTGAAGTTTGTTATCGCTATTTCTCAGAAAGTGATGAAGGGATCTTTCTCAAATTTCATACGTAGGTTCCTCTTGTTGCCTAGTGATGCATATTGCATTTTGAGACCAATCGGAAAACAACCTGGCCGACAGGCAGCCATCTTGGATTTTGACAATTGAAGTTTGTTATCGCTATTTCTCAGAAAGTAATGAAGGGATCTTTCTCAAATTTCATACATACGTTCCCCTCAGTGCCTTGTTATGCATATTTCATTTTGAGACCAATCAGAAAACAACATGGCTGACAGGTAGCCATCTTGGATTTTGACAATTGAAGTTTGTTATCGCTATTTCTCAGAAAATACTGAAGGGATCTTTCTCAAATTTCATATGTAGGTTCCTCTTGGTGCCTCGTTATGCATATTGCATTTTGAGACCAATCGGAAAACAACATGGCCGACAGGCAGCCATCTTGGATTTTGACAATTGAAGTTTGTTATCGCTATTTCTCAGAAAGTAATGAAGGGATCTTTCTCAAATTTCATACATACGTTCCCCTCAGTGCCTTGTTATGCATATTGCATTTTGAGACCAATCAGAAAACAACATGGCTGACAGGTAGCCATTATCGCTAAATCTTAAATTTTATATATAGCTTCCCCTTGTTTGAAAAGTACTAGCTATGGAGGGCTGTTTCTGAATTTACACAGATTAGTAAGACTTAGAAGAAGGGAAAAGTAGAGAAAAGATCAATCTGACATGGAACCTATGAAGATCATTCAATGGTGGGCGCCAAGATCCCTCTGGGATCTCTTGTATTAAAAACTGGTGTGTTTTACTGTAGAATGTTGGTGTGTCGTGTATTTTATTAAAGTCTGACATGTTTTATTGTAGAATGTTGGTGTGTCGTGTATTTTATTAAAGTCTGACATGTTTTACTGTAGAATGTTGGTGTGTCGTGTATTTTATTTAAGTCTGACATGTTTTACTGTAGAATGTTGGTGTGTCGTGTATTTTTAGCCCACCATCATCAGATGGTGGGCTATTCAAATCGCCCTGCGTCCGTGGTCCGTGGTCCGTCCATCCGTCCGTCCGTCCGTCCGTCCGTCCCTCCGTCCGTCCGTAAACAATTCTTGTTATCGCTAATCCTCAGAAAGTACTGAAGGGATCTTTCTCAAATTTAATATGTGGGTTCCCCTTGGTGCCTAGTTATGCATATTGCATTTTGAGACCAATCGGAAAACAACATGGCCGACAGGCAGCCATCTTGGATTTTGACAATTGAAGTTTGTTATCGCTATTTCTGAGAAAGTACTGAAGGGATCTTTCTCAAATTTCATATGTAGGCTCCCCTTGGTGCCTAGTTATGCATATTGCATTTTGAAACCAATCGGAAAACAACATGGCCGACAGGCAGCCATCTTGGATTTTGACAATTGAAGTTTGTTATCGCTATTTCTGAGAAAGTACTGAAGGGGTCTTTCTCAAATTTCATATGTAGGCTCCCCTTGGTGCCTAGTTATGCATATTGCATTTTGAGACCAATCGGAAAAACAACATGGCCGACAGGCAGCCATCTTGGATTTTGACAATTGAAGTTTGTTATCGCTATTTCTGAGAAAGTACTGAAGGGATCTTTCTCAAATTTCATATGTAGGCTCCCCTTGGTGCCTAGTTATGCATATTGCATTTTGAGACCAATCGGGAAAACAACATGGCCGATAGGCAGCCATCTTGGATTTTGATAATTGAAGTTTGTTATCGCTATTTCTGAGAAAGTACTGAAGGGATCTTTCTCAAATTTCATATGTAGGCTCCCCTTGGTGCCTAGCTATGCATATTGCATTTTGAGACCAATCGGAAAACAACATGGCCGACAGGCAGCCATCTTGGAATTTGATAATTGAAATTTGTTATCGCTATTTCTGAGAAAGTACTGAAGGGATCTTTCTCAAATTTCATATATAGGTTCCCCTTGGTGCCTAGTTATGCATATTGCATTTTGAGACCAATCGGAAAACAACATGGCCGACAGTCAGCCATCTTGGATTTTGACAATTGAAGTTTGTTTTCGCTATTTCTGAGAAAGTACTGAAGGGATCTTTCTCAAATTTCATATGTAGGCTCCCCTTGGTGCCTAGTTATGCATATTGCATTTTGAGACCAATCGGGAAAACAACATGGCCGAGAGGCAGCCATCTTGGATTTTGATAATTGAAGTTTGTTATCGCTATTTCTGAGAAAGTACTGAAGGGATCTTTCTCAAATTTCATATGTAGGCTCCCCTTGGTGCCTAGCTATGCATATTGCATTTTGAGACCAATCGGAAAACAACATGGCCGACAGGCAGCCATCTTGGAATTTGATAATTGAAATTTGTTATCGCTATTTCTGAGAAAGTACTGAAGGGATCTTTCTCAAATTTCATATATAGGTTCCCCTTGGTGCCTAGTTATGCATATTGCATTTTGAGACCAATCGGAAAACAACATGGCCGACAGTCGGCCATCTTGGATTTTGACAATTGAAGTTTGTTATCGCTATTTCTGAGAAAGTACTGAAGGGATCTTTCTCAAATTTCATATGTAGGCTCCCCTTGGTGCCTTGTTATGTATATTGCATTTTGAAACCAATCGGAAAACAACATGGCCGACAGGCAGCCATCTTGGATTTTGACAATTGAAGTTTGTTTTCGCTATTTCTGAGAAAGTACTGAAGGGATCTTTCTCAAATTTCATATGTATGTTTCCCTTGGTGCCTAGTTATGCATATTGCATTTTGAGACCTATCGGAAAACAACATGGCCGACAGGCAGCCATCTTGGATTTTGACAATTGAAGTTTGTTATCGCTATTTCTGAGAAAGTACTGAAGGGATCTTTCTCAAATTTCATATATAGGTTCCCCTTGGTGCCTAGTTATGCATATTACATTTTGAGACCTATCAGAAAACAACATGGCTGACAGGCAGCCATCTTAGATTTTGACAATTGAAGGTTGTTATCGCTATTTCTCAGAAAGTACTGAAGGGATCCTTCTCAAGTTTTCGTATTTAGGTCCAATTGAAGTTTGTTATCGCTATTTTACAGAAGGTACTGAAGGGATCTTTCTCAAATTTCATATGTAGGTTCCCCTTGGTCCCTGGTGTTGCATTTTGGGACCAATCCGAAAACAACAGACAGCCATTATCGCTAAATCTTAAATTTTATATATAGGTTCCCCTTGTTTAAAAAGTACTAGAGGGCTGTTTCTGAATTTACACAGATTAGTAAGACTTAGAGGAAGGGAAAAGTAGAGAAAAGATCAATCTGACATGGAACCTATGAAGATCATTCAATGGTGGGCGCCAAGATCCCTCTGGGATCTCTTGTGACAATTGAAGTTTGTTATCGCTATTTCTGAGAATGTACTGAATGGATCTTTCTGAAATTTCATATGTAAGTTTCCCTTGGTGCCTAGATATGCATATTGCGTTTTGAGACCAATCTGAAAACAAGATGGCCGACAGGCAGCCATCTTGGATTTTGACAATTGAAGTTTGTTATCGCTATTTCTGAGAAAGTACTGAAGGGATCTTTCCCAAATTTCATATTTAGGTTCCCCTTGGTGCCTAGTTATGCATATTGCGTTTTGAGACCAATCTGAAAACAACATGGCCGACAGGCAGCCATCTTGGATTTTGACAATTGAAGTTTGTTATCGCTATTTCTGAGAAAGTACTGAATGGATCTTTCTGAAATTTCATATGTAGGTTTCCCTTGGTGCCTAGTTATGCATATTGCATTTTGAGACCAATCTAAAAATAACATGGCCGACAGGCAGCCATCTTGGATTTTGTCAATTGAAGTTTGTTATCGCTATTTCTGAGAATGTACTGAATGGATCTTTCTGAAATTTCATATGTAAGTTTCCCTTGGTGCCTAGTTATGCATATTGCGTTTTGAGACCAATCTAAAAACAACATGGCCGACAGGCAGCCATCTTGGATTTTGACAATTGAAGTTTGTTATCACAATTTCTGAGAAAGTATGTAAGGGATCTTTCTCAAATTTCATATGTAAGTTTCCCTTGGTGCCTAGTTATGCATATTGCATTTTGAGACCAATCTAAAAATAACATGGTCGACAGGCAGCCATCTTGGATTTTGACAATTGAAGTTTGTTATCACTACTATTTCTGAGAAAGTACTGAATGGATCTTTCTGAAATTTCATATGAAGTTTCCCTAGGTGCCTTGTTATGCATATTGCGTTTTGAGACCAATCTGAAAACAACATGGCCGAAAGGCAGCCATCTTGGATTTTGACAATTGAAGTTTGTTATCGCTATTTCTGAGAAAGTACTGAAGGGATCTTTCTCAAATTTCATATGGAGGTTCCCCTTGGTGCCTCGTTATGCTTATTGCATTTTGAGATCAATTGGAAAACAATATTGCCGACAGACCGCCATCTTGGATTTTGACAATTGAAGTTTGTTATTTGTATTTCTCAAAGTACTGAATGGATCTTTCTCAAATTTCATAAGTAGGTTCCCCTTGGTCCCTTGTATTGCATTTTTGGACCAGTCTGTCCTGAAAACAACCTGGCAAACAAACAGCCATTATCGTTAAATCTCAAATTTCTTATATAGCTAGGATTCCCTTGTTTGAAAAGTACTGGAAGGATGTCTCAATTTGCACAGATTAGTAAAATGAAGGGAAAAGTAGAGAAAAGATCAATCTGACATGGAACCTATGAAGATCATTCAATGGTGGGCGCCAAGATCCCTCTGGGATCTCTTGTATTTAAGTCTGACATGTTTTACTGTAGAATGTTGGTGTGTCGTGTATTTTATTTAAGTTTGACATGTTTTACTGTAGAATGTTGGTTGTATTGATTTGCGGGATGTTTTTGGGTTTGTTGTCGGTATTTATTGAAGCACATGTTTTTAAAAAAATTAGAGGTGGGGTTTTGGGGTGTCCCTGTTGTTCCCCCCTTGGTCCCCTTTCCTTTTTTGCCCAAAAATCATCGATTTTCCGTACTAAACCCAATTTTAGGGCCCCCGGTCCTTTTGCTTTCGTTTTAGCCTCAAAAAAAAAAGCCCCGCCCTCTTGGTTTTACAATTTTTTATCGCTTTTCAGAAAGTCTGAAGGGATCTTTCTCAATTTATTTGGTTCCCCTTGGGGCCGTTAGCAATTTCTTTTGAGACCAATCGGAAAAAAAACTGGCAAAAACAGCATCTGGATTTGACAATTGAAGTTTGTTTTCGCATTTTGAAAAGGCTAGGGATCTTTCTCAAATTTATTGAGTTCCCCTTTTTGCCCCGTTATGCTATTTTTTTTGAGACCCCTGGAAAAAATTGCCGACAGCGCCCTCTTGGTTTTGAAAATTAAGTTTGTTTGATTTTAAAATTTGAAGGGTCTTTCTCAAATTTCATAGAGGTCCCCTTGGGCCTTTTGTATTGCTTTTTTGGGCCTCGGAAAACAAAATGGCCACAACCCGCCATTTATTTAATTAATTTTTTATGTATTTCTAAGTAGAAGGGTCTTTTAAAAAATTTAATGAGGGGGAGATCAATTGCTTTTTTCCAAAAAATAACCCAAATGGCGCAGGACCTCTTGGATTTTGAAATTTAAGTTTTGTTTTGGTTTTCTGAGAAGTATGGAAAAGGGGGGATTTTCTCAAATTTATTGAAGGGGGTTTTGGTGTTTATGATTTTGGTTTAGACCAATCGGGAAAACACCCGGGCCGGGGCCCCTCTTGGTTTTGACAATTTGGAATTTGTTTTCGTATTTCGGGAAATACTGAAGGGGCCCTTTCGATTTTTCATTTTGTAGTTTTTCCCCCCCCTTGGGTTTGCC
>NW_022981961.1:0-6299 GCF_902652985.1 Pecten maximus
CGGTTTTTATAGCTCACGATTTGTTTTACAATATACCGACGTAAACAATTGGATTTAATTTTAAATCACGTATCCACCATATCCACATGATCTGTTACTGGTAGTACAAACATCCTCTATAAACACCATAAACGTTCTCGGGATACAAGTTAATAGAGATCAACTTTGATTTAATGAATCCTGACTCTGTCAAAATCCCATGGGAAGGGGTCAATTTATTTTAATTATTTATTACACAAACGTAGAAAATAAGAAATAAGCTCGCGTTTGTATACAAACTATGGCTTCCTTGTCCATAACACAGACGGAGACGGTGGAACTTGCTTCGCTATTAATCTATTCACAGATATAAACCTCAGTTTGTGCACGCACGTGTGTTGACATTTCAAAATATATACAACTTTATTTGAACAATTCATCCGTAATTAAGATATTTCAAATAATCCGTACTGCTTCAATGTTACATGTCTCAACCATTAGTAAAGTACAGCTGTAAAGAAAGAAAGATAGAAAGAAAGAAAGAAGGAAAGAAAGAAAGAAATTCCTGTTTATGATCATGGCTTTTTTGTAATGCTCTTTTCTGACAATACAAAACACTATCATACATTTGATATATACGTATGTACACATTTTGCTTAATAATTTGAAACGCCATTCACTGGAATATTCAATAGAATACACGCTAAACTTAAGATGTGGTTGGCACGCTAAAATGCTAGAGCTGTGGTCGATTTTATGATGATTGCACGTGAAACGTCGTCAGAAATTGACATTGAAAATACGTAGAAAATTTGCGTCAGATAGGATTCCTGACGTCAAACATCACCAGCGTAAGGGCTATCTTTGTTTGACGTCATGTGACGACGTCATAATTACGGTGACGTTGGCACTTTTGAAATTCGGGGTGGCAGCGAAAGGGTCGTATAAGGATCTTTCAAATTGAGGAAAATTCATTATTTTCGGCAACAAAAGAGGATAGCATTTAATTTTAAAATAAAATCACTCTCTACACTAGCGCTACGGTCGCGTATGTGTTGTCTCTGTGTGTCCGAACCTTTTATAGTTTTGTTTTATGTATTTATCTATATTTTCACTGCATTTATATTAAGTAATAAATTAATTGAATTGAAAAACTCGTATCAAAGTGTTGATTTATGTACAAGTAAACAGATCAAGAATTCTGAACACAGATTGACCAGGTTATGAATAGACCCCTATAGGGCTAATTGTAAAAAGGAGAAACTGACCAGGTGTGGTGACTAACACACCTGAGCCCGATGACTCCTAATCAAGTGTATATCCATGGCCATCAGGTGAAGTTGATGGTGGTGGGGAGGGGGATTAGTACCCATGGCAACAAGTTATGGGGACAATTAATTTAAGTACATGTACATGTCTGGCAAGTCTATATATAACAATCACTGGTTCATATTACTGGTGTGTAAGCATTGACGATTTGTTTAACCCCCAGAGTGCCACAGGGCCTATTTATAGGCTCTATACTACTACCGTTGAGTGCCAGAGAGCCTATTTGTAGGCTCTCCGAAATCCGACCGTTCAACAATATCAATGACGTCATCGACAAATTAAATAACGTCATAGACGGCGTTTCCGTGTCTCGGCATTCCAGCTGGGCGGAATAATGGCGGCGCGATTGTTTGCTCCTTGGTTTCGACCTTATCCTCCTGAGAACCGTGACTTCATCCAACCATGTTTGGAACCTCCGGGACCAACCGATATGCCTCCAAGGAATTCACCTCCAATTGCATATTTCTTGCTTTTCTTTTTCGTTAATTTATTACGGAAATGCGTCTTGGAAACAAACAGGTAACGCACGCAATCTGATAGTTTCAATGACATTTTTGAACTGTGGTACATACTTGTTATATACTTATACTGAATAACATTTATATCAACTACGAACTGTAATTATTACTGTACTTACAGTGATATTGTCTTACAGTGTTTTATATTCGTGTGCATCGAAACAATGATTGAACATTACAGGTAAAAGTGTTTGGATTTTGTTATATCGAGGCACACAACGTTAGAAGGGCTCAGGTGAACTTTTATTGTATAATGAAGAATTAACCGATTTGTATGGATAAGGTCTAGCACATAAGTACCTATTGATAACTCAAGACTCCAGGGGTACCATGTGTACATCCTTAATACATGGATACAGAAGCAATGAACAAATAGTTACCTTTGAAATCAGACATTGTTCGAATTTTTTTTTGGATAAAACGTAGGTTCTGTATCTTTGTTCCGTGTGCGTTATCGTTTTGATAATGATGGCAGTTAAATATGATCGTGGTGACAACTTATCGGCAATTGTGGAAGGAACATGGCTGTGATTTTAGTCGATTTTAGTACAGTGACGCTGTTCATTGATGCAGAGTGTTACCCCTAAACTCAGTGTACCATTGTTCTCTACAACTGACGCTACATGTATGCTACATGAAAAAAATAACCTGAAATTACCGGTTCTTATTTTTTTAAGTGTTTTCTTACAGTCGTTCATTAATCTGAAAATTTCTAAAACGTTACTCTACACAATTTCTGATTAATTTGAAATAAAGACGAACTGTTCCATGCTTCAAGTATTTTGTTAAACCCTTTCACTGCCATTTTTTTGAATTTGCTAAAAATGACGTTAAAATTGATGACGCCAATAATCTGTGACGTGGCACAATCTGTCCCGCTGATAGTAAGTACGTCAAAGATATTGACGTACGTTTTGGAGGCGCTGTTTTCACCTAAGCTGACTCTGGGTGCGATGTAAAGTAGGTCGGCAACGACTTTAACACAAGGATTCATAATCAGTAGTGATGAAGTTATTTATTCTATACTTATTTTATTGTATCATAACAAACAGATGAACACAAGCTTTAGAAATACATGTACGATTACAATCTGTTAATTCTTCTCACTACAGTTTAACGACAATAATAACATTTTTCTTGTGTTATTTCTCGTAAACATTTAAGCGTAGAGAATACACTAACCCTTCCAACACCACCTTACTCGTTAGTAACAATACAATGTACAGTAGAATTGTTTTATTGTTCATTACATACTGCGTGCCTCGTAAGACAGTGCCTGTGGACTCCGCGTTAACATATTGAGCAAACTGTCCTACTTCGCCTCCTAATACCCCCCGCAGCTCGTTTGGAACAAACACAACAGTCTTTTTCCCTTCGCCCTGGGAGCAAATCCAGCCTCTGCCTTGGACGTCGGTTTCTTGGTAACGCATTTATATGTCCTAAATCAGCAAGTGACTCGACAACAAGCTGAATAAATTTTAATCGGGACATTACGGGGCGATCTGAAGTATTTTGACTGTAAAGAATGTACGCGTTCAGCATGATTCTGTGAAATAAATTCAGTACAATCTTTTTCCACACATTTTTGTTTTTCCTTTGATAACAGTAAGTCTACAGCGCCCATATACTTATTGTAACTTTGGACAATCCGTGGCCTTCCGGTAGGTAGCTGCTGAGCTGGGATAAGTGTATACTTAGTAACCTAGTAGGTTTCTTGTCATCATTTTCTCGATAAACGAGACATAACATTTGACCATTTCTCATGTATATAGGTGTCTCAGGATTAGGATTTCCATTCCTTATGGTAAGTGGCATCGGTCTGTTTTTCCTGAGAGTAGCTGTTAAGTTGGTGTAAAAGAATTTCCTTATAATATCCACATGTTATAAAAGACAACAGAAATGGAAATATTTCTGTCAATATATTGTATATGACTCGGTTGACACGTACGTTGGAATATTAAGTCACTGTAAAAATATTTAACTTGTACGTACAACTTAGTATTTTGTACGCACAACTCAGTATATCGTACGCACAACTTAGTATCTTGTACGTACTTCTCAGTATCTTGCACGTACAGCTTAGTATCTTACGTACAACTTAGAATTCTGTACGTGTAACTTAGTATTCTGTACGTACAACTTAGTATTCTGTATGTACAACTTGGTATTATGTACGTACAACTTAGTATTCTGTACGTACAACTTAGTATTCTGTACGTACAACTTGGTATTCTGTACGTACAACTTAGAATCTTGTACGTACAGGCTCAGTATCTTGTACGCACAACTGTATAACTATTGTACGTATAAATTAGTGTCTTGTGCGTACAGCTTAGTATCTTACGTACAACTTAGAATTCTGTACGTGTAACTTAGTATTCTGTACGTACAACTTAGTATTCTGTACGTACAACTTGGTATTCTGTACGTACAACTTAGAATCTTGTACGTACAGGTTCAGTATCTTGTACGCACAACTGTATAACTATTGTACGTATAAATTAGTGTCTTGTGCGTACAGCTTAGTACCATGAATGTCTCATTGTATTGTATGTACAACTCAGTAAATCATAAATATTTGGCAGTGGACCTAATACGCCGCCGTAGACATGTGCCGTTAAGTATCTCAATTTACTATTTCACGATAGTTATTACCAAAATATGCAAGTTTTTATATAGTAATATTTTGACTAGCATGATTTTTTTTCTTTGTTTTTTTTTCAATTTTAATTTAAAAAACAGAGAACATATACATGCACTGTTAAATCAACCTTTGATAGACGTGATGAGAACTGTTAAGGGTGAGTTATATATAACTACCTGTTAGATAGGTTCTGCATCTCAGAAGAGCTGTTCCTAGATGTATGGAGCAAAAGAAACTGTCGCAGAAGACATGGTAACCTTTATTTAGAAGTTCTGACGCACTCAGCAGGTCATGAACAACATTAGTGCCTTGAAGCTCGCCTCTTGGTGTCGGGTCAAACTCTTTTCCTCTATAGACAAACATCTGCATAATGTAACCTGTAGCGGCTTCACATAACATCCAAAACGTAACGCCATATTTAGATGCTTAAGATGGAATACATTCTGTATGTATACTGTCGCATGACACTGTGACCTCCTCTTCCAACTAACGTTTTATCGACACATAGTTCTCTTTTAGGGACCACGTATCGTCTGAACTGGTTGTTGATAAATGATAATAAGGGCCGAAACCTGGAGACTGGATCATATGATGGATGCTTGAAATGAAAATATGTCTATACACATTCAGTTATTATTTCTGTACACGAAACAGTGGCCGAGGTATTGTCTGAGATTTTTTTTATCTAAACTCGAAGTTTGAAAGGTCAAGTGAGTTCACAAGGACGCTATTTTTGACAATTTATATGTCTATACAATAGCAGTATATGACTGCACAATTCAAATATAAATACAGCTTACTACCCCACTATGCTTATGTTATAAAAAGAATTTGAAAAATAGGACGAGGCAAACAACCGCGAGGTAAATAATTAAAACGTTTTGCAGTGTCTTTATTTTATTTAAAATATTGCAATTACAACAGGAAATTCAAATCTTTACCCTTCGGATCAACAACAAATAGTGCAAATGACACAGCATGTTAATATCTAAATATGTAACATACAAAGAAGAAAGACAATTTTATGACTCATGCACTGACCGGGCCTCGAACTCACGATCTTAATATAATGGTAAGCTGCAGATATTTCGGGCTAGATGACCGGGTGTTGTTGATCGCGTGTTCGAGGCTCGATCATGGCACAAATCATAAAAAGACTCTTTTTTTTGTCATTTGTATTAGATTTATACATTTTCAGTTACCTGTCTCGGAACCATCCTTTGAAAATCTGCTACATGAAGAAATTTCATAATGATTTGGAACCTGTTCCTTGATAGAACTTTCCTGAACCAAACAGATGCTTGGCTTGGTAGCAAAACGTTCCAATATTCTGCGATGGACAACTTCTTAAGAAGACACATGTTGAAGAAAATTGCTAGGAAGGATCGGAAATCCTTCATCCCAAGGGGTTTCCATGTTCTTGAACGCGAATGTCTTCCAATCATGTCCCTATATGTTGATAAATGATTACGGGCATATCTAAAAGGAAACAATAAATAGTTTGTACCCTTTATTAACCAGTTTTGTTGCTTTTACCCAAAATAAAAATCTTTTTGCAAAAGACTTCTATATATGTAGAGTGGGGGTACGTAATTTCGCACACTTTCGGTATGTATTTAAATACATTTCCATCAAATCAATTTCAAATCAAGAAAGAATACCTCACATTGTTAGATGTACAAATGCTTCGTAACATACAAGTGTGCAACCTGATATGCGCACACGTATCACTGCGCAAGGGAGCTGTTGTTAACTTGTGTTTATTGCTGGGTTTGAAGACGATCGGGAACGTAATTTCGCACACCCATCTAACTTCTTTAATTTGTTGG
>NW_022981962.1:0-6295 GCF_902652985.1 Pecten maximus
TCTTTCTCAAATTTCATATATAGGTTCCCCTTGGTGCTAAGGTATGCATATTGCATTTTGAGACCAATTGGAAAACAACATGGCCGACAGGCAGCCATCTTGGATTTTGACAATTGAAGTTTGTTATCGCTATTCCTCAGAAAGTACTGAAGGGATCTTTCTCAAATTTCATTTGTAGGTTCCCCTTGGTGCTTAGTTATGCATATTGCATTTTGAGACCAATCGGAAAACAACATGGCCGACAGGCAGCCATCTTGGATTTTGACAATTGAAGTTTGTTATCGCTATTTCTCAGAAAGTACTGAAGGGATCTTTCTCAAATTTCATATGTAGGTTCCCCTTGGTGCCTAGTTATGCATATTGCATTTTGAGACCAATCGGAAAACAACATGGCCGACAGGCAGCCATCTTGGATTTTGACAATTGAAGTTTGTTATCTCTATTTCTCAGAAAGTGATGAAGAGATCTTTCTGAAATTTCATACGCAGGTTTCCCTCGGTGCCTAGTTATGCATATTGCATTTTGAGACCAATCGGAAAACAACATGGCCGACAGGCAGCCATCTTGGATTTTGACAATTGAAGTTTGTTATCGCTATTTCTCAGAAAGCACTGAAGGGATCTTTCTCAAATTTCATATGTAGGTTTCTCTTGGTGCCTAGTTATGCATATTGCATTTTGAGACCAATCGGAAAACAACATGGCCGACAGGCAGCCATCTTGGATTTTGACAATTGAAGTTTGTTATCGCTATTTCTCAGAAAGCACTGAAGGGATCTTTCTCTAATTTCATATGTAGGTTTCTCTTGGTGCCTAGTTATGCATATTGCATTTTGAGACCAATCGGAAAACAACATGGCCGAGAGGCAGCCATCTTGGATATTGACAATTGAAGTTTGTTATCGCTATTTCTCAGAAAGTACTGAAGGGATCTTTCTCAAATTTCATATGTAGGTTTCCCTCAGTGCCTAGTTATGCATATTGGGACCAATCCGAAAACAACATGGCCGACAGACAGCCATTATCGCTAAATCTTAAATTTTATATATAGGTTCCCCTTGTTTGAAATGTACTAGCTATAGAGGGCTGTTTATGAAAATACAGATTAGTAAGACTTAGAGGAAGGGAAAAGTAGAGAAAAGATCAATCTGACATGGAACCTATAAAGATCATTCAATGGTGGGCGCCAAGATCCCTCTGGGATCTCTTGTTGATGGATTTTCTTGAAACTTTATACAGAGTTGAAGGATGGCATGAAGTTGTGTCTCCAGTAATGGCTTCTTCCGAAAAAAAAACTTTTTACAGAGTTATGCCCCTTTATTTAAAAAATTGTTACTATCTTGTCCGGCTATGCATTTGCTTTGTTTTCAATGGATTTTACTAACATTTGGTATATAGTTAGAGGACCCTATGAGGCTGTGCTCTATGCAAAGATTTTGCCGAATTACCTGTTCTAATAGAGTTAAGCCCCTTTTTCTTTAAAAACGAGCAAAATTTTGTCCGTCTATGCATACACTTAGTTTTGAATGGATTTTCTTGAAACTTTATACGGAGTTGAAGGACCACATGGAATTTTGCCGCCAGGAACAGCTTTTTCCTATAAAATCCATAGTTACAACCCTTATGTAAGAAATGGTTACAAGTTTGTCCCGCTATGGATTTATTTTGTTTTCAATGGATTTTCTTGAAACTTTTTACACAGTTGAAGGACTGCATGCACTTGTGTCATCACAAGGTATTCAAACCAATCATGGAAGAACGTGGGTATACTTGTCACCCAGTCAGTGACAGCTCTAGTTGTATTTACTGTAAAATTTGTTTATATACTCTACAGTATATATCTAGTCACAATACATGTACTTCCGATTTGCCATAGGCTACCGGATATTGGAATAACCATTGAAGTAAGTTACTGTAGACTTTGGAATAATCATTGAAGTAAGTTACTGTAGACTTTGGAATAACCATTGAAATAAGCTTCTGTGGACTTTGGAATAACCATTAAAATAAGCTACAGTGGACTTTTGAATAACCATTAAAATAAACTACAGTGGACTTTGGAATAACCCTTGAAGTAAACTACTGTGGATGTTTGAATAAAAACTCACAACTTGGTGATAGTTATAAGAGCATTATGGTATAGGAAATGATCATATTTTGTATGTCTGAGGTAAACTTTTGGGAAATATGTTCATGAGACATTTCTTTTCTTCTGAATGTCGGTAGATATTGTACACTGATATATTTTGCTATCAAGTTGAAGTAAGTCTGATTGAGGTTGTATGTTGGCTCTCTGGGCATCCTGCAGCATAAATAGGGTAGCCTTTATATTAGATATGTCTGAATAAGGTTTTCATAATACCAGCAAAAAAGTAAGGATAGGTATAATGACAGTTATAATATTCCAAAATAGAAGAGCAGTATTACATAGGTAATTATTTTGTGTGAAGGAAATAGGCAAGATGAACTGCCTATAGTAGAATTCTGTGAATTAATTGCTTCAAATCATGGTAGCATCCCCGCAGTTACGGTAAAAGTTGGTGTAGAATATATCTATAAAGGACATCTTAATAATGGAGACAACTGTGGTGGCCATAAATATATCTCCCAGAGCTGTAAACCTATTAGATAGGGATTCTGACAGGCACTCACTACCTCTTCACAGAGGGCAGACATTATAACATGTGGATGATAGAAAATCATTAAGTCAGATATTTCTTATTAGCTCCAGGCAAAGAGCACAATAGTGGTACAGCTTTATATGTAGATAATTAGGTTTATAGAGCTTTGGTACTTTTAAATGCTATGGTAATGGAATTCTTATTTTCTGATGGTATGAAAGAAATTTTACCTTGGGGTACTTCTTGTGTTTGAAATTGATATAATTTTAAATGTCAAGAATTTTGATGTGTGTTGAATAGAAGATCAGAATGAATATAATTGTATGCACTAGGTATCCTCCTGATGAAGAATCTTACTGCTTCCTCTGTCTAAATTACCTGTAATATGGCCTCTCCCTGATAGTTATACAAATACCTATTGCATTACATTACACACATCTTGATATTATACCAGCAAGGTTGAGTCAAATCTGTTTTTATAGACACAGATATTAGTCCTTTATTTATCTGTTATATGTGTTCTATTAATGTATCTGTTCTACTCTGTAGTTTTAAACTGCTATTTGTATTTGTATTTGTATTCTCCAGTATATTGATGAGCTGCCCCACAGTTTATAAATAGCTGACACTGACAAGCTAATCTGGTGATTTACATCAATAACTTGTATTCCTATTTAATTATCTCTATTTTATAATGGTGGGCTATAAACCAAATCACCTTGTGTTTGTGGTCCTTTGTCCATCTGTAAACAATCATTCTTACTGCTATTTCTAATGAAGTGCTGTATGGATCTTTCTCAAATTTGATCTGGTGTTCTCGGTGGTCCCTAGTTTTGCATGCAAAATTTGAGACTGATTGGAAACAAAATGGCCGACAAGCTGCCATTTTGAATTTTGACAGGTTGAAATTTATTATCCTTTATTTCTCAGAAAGTCTGAAAGTACTCCATGGATTTTTCTCAAATTTTATATATAGATTCCTTATCATCCCTAGCGATTGATCGGTAAAAAAATAGCCAACAGGCAGCCATTTTGAATTTTGACTGTTGAAGTTTGTTTTCACTTTTTGTCAAAAAGTTTTTCAAAATCAGAAATCTACAAGAGATTGCATGTAAAAACATAGGAATGAAATGTAAGTGTGCTCAACTTAAGGGTTGATTCCAGGGATGAAACACTGCTTTGGCTCAGTTGTAAATGAAGAAAAGATTTAAACAGTGAAAAGGACAAAAGAAATTAGAATTGTTTAAAACTTAACTTAGTGTGCATGTATGATTTACTTAGGTTGTGAGTATTCATTTTCAAAATAAAAACTCTGCCCAGCTGTGAGAATTTTGAGAAATACTTCTATTCCAATTCTGCATACCTTTTGGTACTTAACCGAGTTTTGTATGCATTTCAGCCGTTACAAAGTAGCCCAGTAGTGGTTTAATGTGAGTTTTGATGGTTTGAGTTACCACATCTCACTGTGATTATAACTGACTGTGTACCCTCCTGTCTACCTCGATCTCCACTACTGACCCACTGCCAAGAGACCTGGGCTAATGATACATACAGCTATTGATTGGAACCTGATGAGGTCAATTATCACTGAGTAAAGTGAAGTGTTCATTGACAAGATGAATAGCACAGGCTTTGTGTATTGGGTACTGAAGCTGTAGATGTTAACGAAGAGATTCCATCTTAGCCTGAGAAGTTGTTTGAACACTTATTTCACACTGAAATCTAGTTGTTGGTTATTTTAACTCTACTGGTGATCTATCAGTACATATATTTGATTTTTGTCACCTGATCATTCAGTTTTCATGGTTATATTATTGTGTACCATTAACAATGTCATCAGTTCCTGTGTACCATTACAATTATGTCATCACTGCTGTCATCAATTCGTGCTTACCATTATGTGTCATAATTAAATTGTGTACCTCATTATTTCATAGGCATCAAGTGTGTTATCATTTCTTCTGTAGTTATAATGTGTGTCAAATGTGTGATTTACACATTTATTTGTGCTGAATTCTTTTGCAAAGATTATTTTTATAACAGTGATAAGGGTTACCTACATTATTAGGATTTGCGTGAGTGTTGTTAAGTCTCTACACACAAGTCATTTAGTACAACCCAACCTAACCAGTAGGACAGGTAATTTCTTAACCTGTATTTTTTCAAATTCAAACCTGTATTAGATCAATATGATTGTTTCAAAGTTTAAAATGTGGGTCAAATGTCAAGTGAAAAAAAAATGAAAAACACAGCAATGAAGATGAACTAGTGTTAGAATATAACAGTAGACTGTAGTGGAGCATGGCAAATTAACATCTAGAATACTTCCTGGAATGACACAGTGCCACCAATCACTCTGTACATTCCTATACTGGTGTACTTTATATGTAATTATTATCTTAAGACTTCACTGTTTTAGGTTTCGTGTTTCTGATGAGATATTTGTGGACACAACCCCATCAAGTCCAGAAAATGCAGCAGGAGAGGAAATAGCGGATACTGAAGTGAAAAAAGCCCCCTATACTATTGTGGTGAGTTCTACAATGTTTTTAAAGTTAAAAAACTTGATTCTCATCAAAACACAGTTATTTCATTAAGGTCAAATTTAATCTACCATTGGGATTATGTTTATATATTATGTATCATTTTGAAAACCAAATGATATTCTATAAATCAATTATACCCTATGTGAGTATTATTTGGTATAACACAACCAATGATAGATATTGTGCTTGGCGTTTTGGTAACTACACCCTTGTCACTTTCATCAGACAAATGACCAATGAAGTGTATGCCATTTTAGCCAAATTGACAGGTCTGTTACACTGTAATCACATGTACCCAATATACTCTATATACAATAACAATATAACAGCTATGCTGCCTTGTAGACTCAGATCTACTTTTCAGTCAAACTTTGCCTTCCTTTGTTTAAAACTTGAACTTTCTATTAATATTGCCTCTGTCACCCGAACCCTTGTGATGTCAAGGTCAAGCTTTACTTTTCTTGTTGTTATAGGTGGCAAGGTCAAACAATACCTCCCCTGTTATTTATGTCAAGGTCAAACAATACCTTCCCTATTATATATGTCAAGGTCAAACGATACCTTCCCTATTATATATGTCAAGGTCAAAAAATACCTCCCCTGTTATCTATTTCAAGGTCAAACAATACTTCCCCTATTATATGTCAAGGTCAAACAATACCTCCCCTATTATATATGTCAAGGTCAAACAATCCCTCCCCTGTTATCTATGTCAAACAATACCTTCCCTATTATCAATTTCAAGGTCAAACAATACCTCCAATGTTATCTATGTCAAGGTCAAACAATACCTCCCCTGTTATCTATGTCAAGGTCAAACAATACCTCCCATGTTATCTGTTAAGGTCAAACAATACTTCCCCTATTATATATGTCAAGGTCAAACAATACCCCTCATGTTATCTATGTCAAACAATGCCTTCCCGATTATCTATGTCAAGGTAAAACAATACCCCTAATGTTATCTATGTCAAGTTCAAACAATACCTTCCCTATTATATATGTCAAGGTCAAACAATACCTCCCCTGTTATCTATGTCAAGGTCAAACAATACCTCCCCTGTTATCTATGTCAAACAATACTTTCCTTTATATATGTTCCTATATTAAACAATAGCATCCCTTGCAT
>NW_022981963.1:0-6311 GCF_902652985.1 Pecten maximus
TAGGTAATAAATGCATTTTTTAAAGGATGCATTGAATCACTTGAAATGGTAATAAAAATTACATTGTGGGACCCTTTGTTTTGGCAATACAAATGAAAAGAACAAATGAATAACAATTGTGGCTGATCACTGTTAAATCAACATGTCTGTACAATTTCATTTTTCTTTACAGGAAAGTCCAGGTGGACGAGTTGGCCATGCTCCGTCTGAAATCCCTGCAGAACAGTCCAATCAGCTATCTGGTGGCAAGTGCTGGGAATCAGGAAACGATAGACACCCCAATTGGACCACAATTTGTCGGCTCACCACTAAGTTACCATGTATGATCACATATATATGACAAAAAATAATTCAAACAATGAAAAAATATTTGTATCCAATGAAATTTTGGCTATTGATTATACCATACCTCGACAGAGTGAAATGTACATTTTTCTACCTGTATCAGTAGCCTTATTTATACAGCTGTTTGAAACACAGACGTGTTGTGCTGAAATTTTAACATTACTTATCTTTGCTAATAAGAAAAGGCATGAAATTTGTGAGCAGACAACAAACAAGCCAAATTTGGTTTACACATTTAAATAAACCCAAATGGATCCTCTGTGATAAGATTTTAAACTGTTTCACCCTGGCTATGGCCCTTTCCACATGTACTCTATGTTTAGCAATGGTTATGGTCTCTGTTACATCTGCAAGAGACATTTGTCCAGCAGCTGAAGCAAAAGGAGGGATGTTAAGTTTCAGACCAAGATCTTTGATTTTCATTTCAATGGTAAATCCTCTATCTGCCATAATTCCATCACCTTCCTTTAGCATATTACTACTCATAAGATTTTTCACTAACTCATAAAATCCACATTTTTCAGTAAGTTCATTATCAGATATTGATCCTGAAAACAACATTGAAGCAAAGATTATGGACCCTCTAGGGTCAACACCAACAATTCCTTTAAGAGTAGTACTTGATTTATAATCTGAATAAAATTTAGACTGTGTTTGTAGGGAGCTAGGCTTTTGTACCTTGACTTCAGTGCCATCAATGATTACCATAGTGTTGGGAAAGTCCTTTTTGAACTCAGCAGGCATGTTCTGTATGATAATATCTCTATGAGGCCAAATTGAAACAGACCCAAGTCTGTGAAACATAAAATTTATCCAGTCAGAGAAAAGAGTACTACAATCTTGTGGTGATATACCAAACAAAGTTGATAAATGGTAAAAGTCAAAGTTCTGGCGGAGTTTTATGATCACTAAAAGTAACTGATCAAGGAGACTCAATTTCTTTAGACAACTCATGTTCTTTGAATATTGAAAAGGAGTATCATTTGGCACTAAAACTTTAACAACATCCATATATCTTTCATAACAGTATCCTGTGTAGTACTGGAAATCTTGATCTATCATTGTACTGTGTCTTAAATAATGTAACTCACAGTCCTTGAATTTCTGATCATCAAAATTTCTCACAATATCTTCCTTTTCTAATACCAATTTTGCTGTTTCTTCCCTGAGTCTGTTCTTTTCTCCCTTCAACAACTCAATTTCTTCCTTCATCTTTGTGTTTTCTGCAGTCAACGCTAGCATATCCAGATTTTGTGTTTCTGTAATCAAACAGAAAATTAGCAAATTATCATACTATTACTTTGTACACCCACCCACCCTCCCCTGAAAAAGAAGCTCCACTGGGTAGGAATACATAATGTATAAGGCACAGAATAATGTTTGTTTGTTCTTTTGTTCCTCATTTTCCTAAACTGTAGGGCAAAACCACTTATTTATTTATAAATTATTTTCTTTGCTTTCAGGTCCCCCTAATGAAACCCTTGGATCAACCAAGACAGGAAAATGCAGACAACTGTGGGGACATCTCATTCCCAAAATTAATAAATTTAAATACAGACATAATAAATGCAAAGGAACATGAATGGCAAAGTTTAAATGTTAGTCAGGAGAATTCCATGATAGTTGAAAAATCTACTAGAGGGCAGGCAAACTCAAATACATGGTTTGAGGTAAGACAGTATAGAGTAACAGCATCTAAATTTGGGGCAGTCATGAAGAGAAAAAAAGATTTTAATGATGTCTTTGTTAAAAACATGTTTGATAGGGAGAATTTTACATCGGCTTCTACGTCCTACGGACAAGCAAATGAAAGTGTTGCAAAGCAAATGTATGTAAAAAGAACCAGTAACCACATCCATGATGTAGGGTTCATCATTAACCCCAAATACCCCTTTTTGGGAGCCACACCAGATGCCATTGTATGTGAGAAAGGTGTGACAGGCATTATTGAAGTAAACTGTCCATATTCAGTAAGAGACATGACTTTAGATGAAGCATGTACAACTAGAAATGATTTCTTCCTGAGGAAAAATGGTGACACATATGAGTTTAAAAAAACCCATCAACATTGGTACCAAGTGCAAGGGCAACTTATGGTCACTGGAGCCCCTTACTGTGATTTTGTTACTTTCACTAGACAGGATATGTGCATAGAAAGAATCCACCCTGATGTTGACACCATGCATAGACTGCTGGACAAACTTTCTCATTTCTATGTCAATCATTTTAAACCATACTTTGCACACAAATCTTAAACACTGCTGACTGCTGATGTACACAACTATTTCATATGATTAATTCAAACAATATTTGTGCATGTAGTTCCAATGGTGACCGCCATGAATAATACAAAAAAAATTACATTTAAATCTGAGTCCACTCATATTGGCGCTTGTAATGCAATTCATACGTCAGTCACTCTTCAATGCAACCATAATTGAAGTAACAGTGGTTCATATATAGACTCATCTGAATGAATAATGATTCCAATGCATCATTAAAGTTATGTAATATGAGATGTGAACTGAATTGCAAAATTTTGTGCTTACAATGAGTATTCAAAAGTGCAACGCAGTGGTAAGGTGAAAAATAGGGTTAGTTAAGGTGAACAAAGGATATTTTTTTACTTGGCCCAACAAAGATATGTTTCTTGTTATGTATGAAGTTCGACAATTTGCATTGACCTGATTTCTCACCATTAACTGTCATTGTATCAGTGGCATCTTTATTTTCTTGTACTGGCAGTATTGGTGGTATGGTTTCCTTCGCCTTCACTTCCACTTGTTCCAAATTTACAGACACTCTGTTAAAGATAAATAAACAACATCATTAATTTAATAATATATTGTCTTTATATATTTATTTAAGTTAATCTTCTTTAAGCTGTGTTTTGCTTGAGGATATCAAACAAATTTCCATTAATACAGGATTTATAAAACGAGAAAAGAATTTCCACAATGTGACATTTAAGCCAGCCAGAAGACTCAATATTTTTGTGTTATATTAGATCTAGGCCTATTGTGTTTGTTGTTGTTGTTATGTGAATATAATGTATTACATATCCAGACAATATAAAATAAATAGATATGTAAAGGGCAGTAAACTTCCCTTCCAATATTTGCAATGAATTTGGAGTGTTATTATTTGGCCTACGTGTCAACAGTTAAAATGACACATGGTGTTTGCTGTAAACAAGCCTAGACTACGTTTGTCGCTATACCCGAATTCGTTATACCGGGTCAAGGAAAAATCCGTTACTTGGCGATATGTTACAATACATGACATGCATCACAGAATATTACATGATCACTTTCATTGAATTCTTACCTTTGAACACACATAAAAGTGTTTCCCTTTAGCACGATCTCTCAGGACGTCTACGTTCAGCTGTTCTCTTGGCCTACCACATAACCGAATCCAACGCAGACATTTTTCCAGTGATCTTGCAGGTTTGGGAAATGGTATGAATGAAACACCTCCCGCTAATCTCTCAGGATGACGACTGTCAGTGTTGCATATTCTCCAACAACAACGTTTTAACATTTTGAGTAAATGCAGAAGTTTTACCGTCTGTGTTAAAAATATCACGCCTGTGCACACGCTTTCAAAGTTGTCGGATCACGCTTTCAAAGTTGTCGGAGCATCAACATTGGCGGTTAAAGTCACGTGCAAAAGGGGCGGTACCAAGCGGTTTGATTGACAGCCGGCGATCGGGCAGTTCCTCCGGAGAAGGGAAGCATTTGCTACGCAGTCATGGATGTCTAAGTAATCGGAGGAGAAACATGGACTTGGATCGGATAAGAAGTGTGCAGATGAGACACATGTGCCAGCATGCATTCGGTTTATTTAACAAAAGACTCCTACTTCATTGATAATTAGTTTTCATATGTCAAGTTGAAAAAAAAAATAAAAAAATAGCCCAATCACCAAGCACACGTGCATGCTGTAATTTGAGCTAAATTAGTCATGCAGGCCCTCATTCCTCCTCCCCAACTGGGTTACCACAAGACTGAGGGGAATATTTTTTCCAGAAAACTTTGAAGACTACAATTTAATCACGACACATTTGATATTGTACTCCATTAATCAAACTTGTAACCGGTGAAATTGCATTGTCTAGCGTGTGCATAATCATTTTCGCAAAAATGATGCTGATATGAAGATATATACACTTTCGGGTCAAAAGTCTTTCTGAAAAAAATAATTTTGATGTAACTTCTTTGTAATTTCAACTTTTTTCAATCACTTACCCTGCCTTCTTTCAAATATACGGTGTTTAGCGTGTTGATTTTAAACAATGCCACACAGAGAAAAGTCGAATGGAATCACGTGGGTGCGAGTTACGAGGTCACACAACGTGGTTACATTCTTGTAGAACCTACCTAGTTGTAATGTTTTTGTACATTAAATGATGTATTTTCGTCACTCCTCAAATCAAAACTGGTTGTGATATACCAAAAGCTATTCATAGCCATGCTTACTAACCTAAAGCAAACATGTTTCGTAAAGAAGACAATGGTTGGCTGACAATCAACCAATTGCCGTGTGCCGTTGGTATCATCATGCATACTATACGATTGGAGTTCTTTAATCTTCCTTGTCATTCCAAATCACTTGACTCGTTTCCAAGATTGGTGTTAACTTTTTTGGTTTTTGATCCAATTTCCCCTCCACATATAAAGTACGTCTTGAAATAAAGGCAGATGTATCATTTTCTACTACCAGGTTGTGTTTTCCCCGGTTGATATTCCATTCCTGACAAACATTTTCTGTATCTAAAACTCAGCCACAATCAAATGTTGTTTCAACGTTGAAAACAGTAACTTTCGGACAAACTCATGTAACAATGGCAACAGGGCCACTTTTAAGACTAAAGAAAGTTTCGCGTGTTGCTTAGGCAGCAATGACGTCATCAAATTGTTTGGGCGAAAAGGACAATTTCAATATAGTGGCTGCACCTACTATAACAATGGTCTATGGCGGTTTCTCGCCTTCGTACTACGTATTGATTTTAGAGACTGTGTGGATAAGGACACGCCATAAGCCTGAAATAGTTATAAATCAGACAAATCGCACAATAATCTCGGACTTTTCACGATTTTTGATGATAACAGAACTAGTGGATGTTTCACCTAAGTTAATGTGATAGATGATACAGATCCTTTAAATGGTAACTTACCATACGTTTCTACATATTATCTTCAGAAGTCAATACCCGCACTCTGAAACGACGAATCTTATTGGTCATTGTTGATAAGCCACCATCTTGCCTTATTGGTAAAAGATGTTGTGAAATAAGCTGAAAAACGTTGTAAATAGTAGAACCATTCCACTGCCTATCGTGTTTTGTGGTTGTTGTTTTTTTCATTTTTTTTCATTTTGTTTGTTTTTGTTTTTTTTGTGATTTTTTTACTTAAAAAGTAAAAATATTAAATCATAAATATAAGAAATGGTTATTCAAAAATTATATTATGTATATAGTTTTGCGAATGTAAATACGAGGGCCTGAACGAATATGTCTCGTTGTCAAACTGTTAATCTGCATGTACTTTTGTAGTTTACTTTAGAAATTCTATTGTCAAATTCTGTTGCGTTTTTGTATGTCCGTAGGATGATACTGATACTTTTTTTCCGTGTAATTACATATACATCTGTCATTTACTTCTTTCCCGGGATTCATTATAGTATTATGCAACATATCCTGTTGCATTCATTGAAACACGATATCTTAACAAAGGAATACATATCTATAAATATATATCTCGTGTGACCCCGCTACAATGTACATTGGAAATTCATAATATAAATATGTGTCTTGATGCCATGTATAGAAAAATATTCCAGGTTTGGTTATAAGAGCGCATGTACTTAAATAGAAACTAATGTCAAGTTGTAGGCCTCATCTCCAACACACATTGTTTCAACAGTTTTAAAAAAAATCGTCATGCATAGACGTGGGTTCAGGT
>NW_022981964.1:0-5000 GCF_902652985.1 Pecten maximus
TGAACTATAAAATTTTAAGCCTGCTCCTTCATCTAAATTGCACCCCTGCTCGAATAGCAATAAATTTGTAGAGGAGACCGATATTTAATCTTATCTCCCTTCTTTCCTAAGAGCTTTCCCCTGTCTCGTTTGTCATTTCCCTTTCTTTTTTTTTTCACATTTGTTGAGCGTTTCGCTACTATAAGGAAAGTTAAATGTCCTGTCCCTTGTCTTGACAAACTGAAGATGTGACTTGGTGGATGTACGTGTCCAGGTGTGTGTAGTTTAATGGTCTGAATTGCACATCGTATGTCAGTGCTACCCATTATTAACAATTAATTACTTCTTTTTGATAGGAAGTTTAACAATACACAAACCCAACAAAATCGATTCAAAAGCCGAGCCGATGTTAGCTTAGGTTTTTCCAATAGAAAAAATGGATTTCATCTTATCATTTTGCAATTTGATTAATTTTTTAACCAGCGAAATGTTTTTTTTGAAATTAAACCAATATAGTATATTAAATTTTATACATATTTTCCTTTATGATTGAATCCGGTAAAGCGTTATGCTAAACCCTTTTCGTTGCTCCGTTTTTTTGGATTCTCTTGGGGAACACTAATGATTTTATAACAGTTTACGGTGCCGCGGTCGACTTTCTATATTTCTGTTTCTGTAAACTTTTGTAGAAAGGCTTCCTTCACTCAGTTTTTTGTTTTTCTTTTTTTTTTTTTTTTCCTCCTCAAATCTATTGTGGGAGCCATAATTGTAATGTTTAACTATATATTTTTTTTTTACAAAACTTTGCCATTCAAAAATGGGTATGAAAACATTCTGAAATTATTGAATTTTTAATGAATTTTATTTAATTACTTAAAGTTTATTTTTAAATTGATTGCTATTTAAATTAAATGAAGTTTTTTTTTTTTTTTTTTTTTTTTTTGCAAGATCATTTTACAAAGATCTTTACTTTAAATACATTGGCGCGTACTATTTGTAATTACCCTGAATTTTTTCTTTATCAACTAAATTCCTATTAGTGCATCAAAATTTTTTTGAAAGTTTATTTGCTATTTCCATTTAATGAAAACATTTTTTTGTAATATCATTTTATAAAATCCCCAATTTAAGATAAATAATATTACCCTCTATTCTACTGAATTAAAAATTTTGTATGAAGAATTAGAGTTAACTTGTACTTTCAAAAAACTATTAAAATCAACTACAGTAGAGAGACGTTATTGATTCTTTCTTTCCTTCCCCCCAACTTTGTTTAGCGCAAACTTAAATTTATCCAATTACTGCCTGGTTTATGGGAAAACCATTTGGGGGCTCACTTTTTGTTCAGCTTATCCCGGACCCCCAGCTTTCTACTGCTTTTTTGTAAAACTGAACGCTGTGGATGTTTTAAAAATGGCTATATTCTTTCTCTTATGTATACAATTTAATCATTAGGGCCATGATGTGAAAATACTTTTCAAAACCAGACCCAATTGCATGCAAACTACTTCTTTGGAACATATGTATTAAAATTAGCGTGTGTCAACTTGTCCTTGTAATGCAAATTTGCACTGTTTTTCTATTAACTAGATGGGCATTCTCAGTCTTTTTATGTTTACGTTGGGTTTCGTTCAAAGGGCCCTTTTTGAACAAGGTCCTTGGAAAGACATTTAAAAGTAACCAACAAGGGAATAACAAGATGAAACAAAGCCGTAGTTTGAACTCAACGTCCTAGAAGTCTTGGGATATCGAGGGAATAAAATTCCCAGTGTAAAACATCCCGTTTTAGACTAGATAGCTATCATTCGGATAAACCTTGTCACTTTTCAATTAGTAATGAATTTTTTTTTAAAAGTTTTAAAAAAAAAAAAAACAGAAATGTGGTAACCTTCATACTTTTTAAATTGGGGTCGAATTTCGTAAAAACGGTCTAGTTCCTATCATTTGGTTGTTTGTTTTTGTTTAAAAACGTCCTATTAACAGCCAGGGTCATTTAAGGACGTGCCAGGTTTGGAGGTGGAGGAAAGCCGGAGAAAACCCCGGAGAAAAACCACCGGCCTACAGTCAGTACCTGGCAACTGCCCCCACGTAGGTTTCGAACTCCGCAACCCAGAGGTGGGGGGCTAGTGATAAGTGTCGGGAAAAAAAAACCTTAAACCACCGGAACCCAAACCCACCCACCGCGCCCCCTATTCCCTATCAAAACATGTACATACATGTATATAGATGTATTATGGGACAGTACCACCAAAAAACGGTATATGAAAAGGGTTTGTATTATAATTCAGGGCCGGGGGTGGCCGACATTTTTTTATCATGTCACTAGCCCTCATGTCGGTTGCAATTTCGAAACCCCGTGGGCAGGGCGCCAGGTACTGACCGTAGGTCAGTGGTTTTTGTGTCGCCTTTTTGAAAAGGAACATATAGGTATTACTTTTTTTCGGCGGGGGCGTCGGCGTCGGCGGTCGGCGTCGTCCGAAAATGGTTTTTCGCGTTGCGATAAAACTTTAGTAGTTTAGAAAAGGATTAATTCGAAACTTCATGGGAAGTTTCATTACCATGATAGCTCGGGACAAGTTCGATACCCAAAATTATTCGCACCACTTTTTAAAAGAGTTTATAGCCCTTTATTTTTTTGCGAAAATGGTTTTCCACTCAATAACTTTTTAATAATTATTACAGGATTAATTTGAAACTTCATGGAAGGTTTTGTTTAACCCCTAAACTGTGGACAATTTCGTTAACCCAAATTTAAATTCCCCTTTAAAAGGGGTTTGCCCCCCCCCTTTAATTTTTTTTTTTTTTGTGCGAAAATGGTTTTCCCTTTTTCTTAACTATTGCCAATATATTTAATAAACTGGTGTCAATTTTTTTTGTTTGTTTTCCCCTATTATTAACCGGTTCTAAGCCCCCCTTTTTTTCGTCCAAAACCCCACCCCCCAACAAGGTCCCGTTTTCCCGTGGGTTAATTGGGGATTCTTGGGGGGTTTCTTCTTCTTTTAGCGAAATTAACTTCGGCTTTTCGGATCGTTTTCGGCTCCTTTCCCCCACCTCCAAAACTGCACGTCCATTAATGATCCCGGCTGTTATATGGGGGCGTTAAAAACAAAAAAAAAAAAACAAATCAAAAAAAAAACATATTAATAGACTGACTTGTACCAAACACAGGTTTAGAACTTGTACAAAACCAAAAAAGGGCTTGAAAAAGTTTGATGTTGGGTTAAATCCCTATTACTGATCCGTTAACAGGGAACCTTGGGGTTTTTTATTTCCGTTTAGTAAATGGGTAGGGCCATGGGTATAAAATAAAATGGGTGGCAGAAAAGAGGGGCCAAAAAAAGTTGCCACAAGGGGTTGGATTGTGTATGGTTTGGGATTTTTTGCTAAAAAAAAACAAAACCATGTACAAAAGGTTTATTTTATGTAATAGCTTTGGGAAAAATCAACTTTTAACTCCATTAGGGTACGGTTGGTATTGCTAAAAAATATTGCATAACACCCAAAAACAACTTGATCTCCTTTTAAAGCCCAAAACCAAAATTTCAAAACCCACATTGGGGGTTAGTTTGGCAACACGTTTCCCTAAAATTTTAACCCCAATTACCCCCGTTTTTTAGTTACTCTTGTAGCATCAGGTTTTAAGACGCATGCAAGAGCTGTCGACCTTGTTTGACAATAGTTTTACAACTTGTTTTAGGTTATTTAGAAGTATTTTTTTTGTTTTCTTTTCCAGCCCGAGGGAAATCACGGGGCCCTTTATGCCGACGTTTATTTTGGAGGGGGGGCAGTTTTTTCGCGCTGCAGCAAAGGCACAAAGACCCTATCCCACAACTATTGAGAAAAGAAACATTGGGGCGAAAGACCTTTATCAAAAAAAAAAACATTAAAACAATACATGGATAATATTAATTTATTTAAAAACCGGGTTTTTTTTTTTTTTTTTTTGGGTGGGGGTTCCTGTTTAAAAAAAGGAAAAAGGGGAAAAACCCCCTTTTTTGGGGAAAAAAAGGGGGGGTTTTAAAAAAAATTTTGAAAAAAAAAAAAAAAAAAACTTGGGGGTTTTTAGGTTTTTATTTTAAAATAAAGGGGATTTAAAAGTTTGTAAAAAAAATTTTGGTTTTTAAGGGGGGGAAAAAAAAAGGGGGGGGTTCCCAAAAAATTTTTTTTTGGGAAAAAAAAAAATTTCCCAAGGGGGGTTTTTGGGTTTTTTCCCAAAAAGAAAGGGCCCCTTTCCCCTTTTTTAACCCCCGTAGTTTGGGAAAAATTTTTTAAAAAATTGTTTGGTTCTTGCCCCCTTTTGGGGTTTTTTTTTTTTTTTTTCCCCCCCCCCGAGGAAAAAAGTTTTTGGTTTTTTTTTTCAGGGTTTTTAAAAAAACCCCCAAAAAAGGGTAAAACCCCCCAAAAACAAACCTTCAAATCGAAAATAAAAAATAAAATTTTTAAAAAAAAGTATAAAAAATAAAATTTTTTTTCAATACTGGGTAATTTTTTTCTTTTTTTTTGAAATTTTTTTTTTTTTTTTTTTTTTGTTTTTGAACCCCCAAAAAAATTATTTAAAAAATTTTTTTTTTCTTTTTCCCCCCCCCTTTTTTTTTTTTTGGGGGCCCCCTTTCCCTTTTTTTTTCCCCTTTTTTTTTAAAAAGGAAAAAAATTTTACATTTTAAATTTTTTTAAAAGGTAAAAATAAAAAAATTTCTAAACCCAAAAAAAATTTTTAATTTTAAAAAAAAAAAATTTTTTAAAAAAAAAAAATTTTTTCCCCTTCCCCCCCCCCCCCCCCCCAAAAAAACCCCCTTTCCCACTCCCCCACCCGGGTTTTAAAAATCCGGGGGTAAGAAAAACCAAAGTTTTTTTTTTGGTTTTTCCCCCCCCTTTTTTTCCCTTTTTTTTTTTTCCGGGGGCCCCCCCCAAATTCCCCCCCTTCCCTGGCCCTTTGGGAGTTCCCTTTTTAGGGGTTTTTCCCCCCCCCCTTTTTGTTTTTCCCCCTTTTTTTCCCCCATCCCCCTTTTTTTTTTATCTTT
>NW_022981965.1:0-6265 GCF_902652985.1 Pecten maximus
TTCTTGTTGGACAGCCATCTGAAAAAAACACAATCAACATGATGTAGCTTGTTAGTAGTAAGATCATTCAAAGCACAACATCCTCAAAATGTGTTGGGAATCGGTTAAGATGTCAACATGGATGATCGGAAATAATCAGTTAACCAAACAATTTTCAATTTCTGATATAAGTAGTCTACCATTACATAATCCTTAAAAAAAATATTACTTTTTTTTTCATTTATTCTTATCCCGGAGTAGTATGGTAAAGTAAAGCCCATGGTAAAGTGAAAACACGGTTCGGTTCACTTTACCATTATGGTGAAATGAACTAGTCTCCCCCATGGTAAAGTGAAAGCATTACACTATTTTCTTACTAATTCACTTTTTTTCACCAAATCTTTTTCAAATTACATATATAATTCCTCTAACAACATTCACAGACAAAAAATGTCTTGGGGACAGGAAATTTAAGGTGAGGCGGGGTGCTTCACTTTACCATCAGAGGAAATGAAACAGGTGATCTGAAAAGAATTTGGTGAAAACAAGAGGCCCATGGGCCTTAACGGTCATCTGACAAACACTTACACTTACAGCAGGGACACACCCCTCAATCCAGCATTATTACCATAAATTATTAATCGCAGCCAGTTATGTTTTAGATCAAATTTGGTTTTTATCCATTTAGCTTGTCCAGGAAGAGCAGCATCATAAAGCAAAATTTTAGCCAAGTTCCCATTTTGGGGCATGCCCCTCTGTCCCAATGGGTCAGACAAGACTCATTTATATCAATTAGGATTGCCTTTCCCCAATGATGTTTCATACTAAATATGGTTGTAATCAATTAAGGCATTAAGGAGGAATTGCATTTTAAAGAAATGTTTAACCTAAGCGTCCTTTTGCCCCATCTTTTTTTCCCCAGGGTCAAAACCTGTCTCATTAAAAAATATGATTGCCGTCACCTTATGTTTCACATCAAATTAGGTTGTAATCCACCAAAGGTTAGGGAGGATTAGGATTTAACAGCAAATATTCACCAAAGTTCCCCTTTTTGGGCCCTGCCCCTCAGGCCCCAGGGGTCACACTAGCCTCGTTATATAAAATATGACCACCTTCCCAAAGGATGTTTCACACCATATTTCATATCACCCAAGGGTTAGAGAGAAGTAGGATTTATAGCAAAAATTCACCAAAGTTCCCCTTTTGGGGCCCCGCCCCTCTGGCCCTAGGGGTCAAACCAGCCTCATTTATATAAAATATGATTGTCCTCCTCCAATGATGTTTCACACCAAATTTGGTAATAATTCACTATGGGGGGTTAGGAGTAGTATTTTAAAGCAAAATTTCATCAAAGTTCCCCTTTTGGGGCCCGCCCTTCTGGCCCCAGGGGCCACACAGCCTAATTATATAAAATATGACCACCTTCCCCAATGATGTTTCACACCATATCTTATTGAAATCCACCAAAGGGTTAAGGAGGAGTAGGATTTTATAGCAAAATTTCATCAAAGTTCCCCTTTTGGGGCCCCGCCCTCTGGCCCCAGGGGCCACACCAGCCTCATTTATATAAAATAGTGACCACCCTCCCCCAATGATGTTTCACACAATATCTGGTTGAAATCCACCAAAGGGTTAAGGACGAGTAGGATTTTATAGCAAAATTTCATCAAAGTTCCCTTTTTTGGGCCCGTCACTCTGGCCCCAGGGCTCACACCAGCCCTCATTTATATAAAATATGACCACCCTCCCCCAATGATGTTTCACACCAAATTTAGTTGTAATCCACCAAAGGGTAAAGGAGGAGTAGGATTTATAGCAAATATCCACCAAAGTTCCCTATTTAGGCCCGCGTGGCCCCTCTGGCCCTAGGGGTCAGACCAGCCTCGTTATATAAAATATGATTGTCCTCCTCCAACGATGTTCCACACCAAATTTTGTAATAATCTACTTTTGGGTTTTGGAGGAGTAGTATTTTAAAGCAAAATTTCATCAAAGTTGTCCTTTTGGTGCCCCGCATCTCTGGCCCCAGGGGTCACACCAGCCCTATTTATATAAAATATGACCACCCTCCCCCAATGATGTTTCACACAATATCTGGTTGAAATCCACCAAAGGGTTAAGGACGAGTAGGATTTATAGCAAAATTTCATCAAAGTTCCCTTTTTTGGGCCCGTCACTCTGGCCCCAGGGCTCACACCAGCCTCATTTATATAAAATATGACCACCCTCCCCCAATGATGTTTCACACCAAATTTAGTTGTAATCCACCAAAAGAGGAGTAGGATTTTATAGCAAATATCCACCAAAGTTCCCTATTTAGGGCCCTAGGGGTCAGACCAGCCTCGTTTATATAATATATGATTGTCCTCCTCCAACGATGTTCCACACCAAATTTTGTAATAATCTACTTTTGGGTTTTGGAGGAGTAGTATTTTAAAGCAAAATTTCATCAAAGTGGCCTTTTGGGGCCCCGCCCCTCTGGCCCCAGGGGTCACACCAGCCTAATTTATATAAAATATGACCACCTTCCCCCAATGATGTTTCACACCATATCTGGTTGAAATCCACCAAAGGGTTAAGGAGGAGTAGGATTTTATAGCAAAATTTCATCAAAGTTCCCCTTTGGGGCCCCGCCCCTCTGGCCCCAGGGGCCACACCAGCCTCATTTATATAAAATATGACCACCCTCCCCCAATGATGTTTCACACAATATTGGTTGAAATCCACCAAAGGGTTAAGGACGAGTAGGAGTTTTATAGCAAAATTTCATCAAATTTCCTTTTGGGCCCGTCACTCTGGCCCCAGGGCTCACACCAGCCTCATTATATAAAAATATGACCACCTCCCCCAATGGATGTTTCACACCAAAATTTTTAGTTTAATCCACCAAAGGTTTAAAGGAGGAGTAGGAATTTTATAGCAAATATCCACCAAAGTTCCCTATTTAGGGCCGCGCGGCCCTCTGGCCCTAGGGGTAAACCAGCCTCGTTTATTATAAAAATATGATTGTCCTCCTCCAACGATTGATCCACACCAAATTTTGTAATAATCTACTTTTGGGTTTTGGAGGAGTGTATTTTAAAGCAAATTTCATCAAAGTGGGCTTTTTGGGGCCAGATCTCTGGCCCCAGGGGTCAACTAGCCTCATTATATACAAGAGATCCAAGAGGGATCTTGGCGCCCACCATGAATGATCTTCATAGGTCCATGTCAGATTGATTTTTCTAATTTTCCTTCATTTACTAATCTGGCAAATGAGAATCCCCCCAGTATTTTCAAACAAGGGAATCAAAGCAATAAGAAATTTTGGTTAAAATAATGGCTGTTTGTTTGCCAGGTTGTTTTCAGGACAGACTGGTCCAAAATGCAAAAACAAGGGACCAAGGGGAACTTACTTATGAAATTTGAGAAAGATCCATTCAGTACTTCTCAGACATAATAATAACAAACTTCAATTGTCAAAATCCAAGATGGCTGCCTGTCGGCCATGTTATTTTCAGATTGGTCCAAAATGCAAATGCATAACTAGGCACCAAGGGAAAACTTAACATATGAAATTTGAGAAAGATCCCTTAAAAACTTTCTCAGAAATAGCGATAACAAACTTCAATATCAAAATCCAAGAATGGCTACTGTCGGCCTGTTGTTATCCGATTGATCTCAAAACGCAATATGCATAACTAGGCACCAAGGGGAAACTTATAAGAAATTTGAGAAAGATCAATTCAGTACATTCTCAGAAATAGCGATAACAAACTTAAAATTGTCAAAATCCAAGATGGCTGCCTGTCAGCCATGTTGTTTTCGATTGATCTCAAATTGCAATATGCATAACAAGGCACCAAGGGGATTTACATATGAAATTTGAGAAAGATCCCTTCAGTACTTTCTCAGAAATAGTTGATAACAAACTTCAATTGTCAAAATCCAAGATGGCTGCCTGTCGGCATGTTGTTTTCCGATTGGTCTCAAAATCCCAATATGCATAACTAGCACCAAGGGGAACCTACATATGAAATTTGAGAAAGACCCCTTCAGTACTTTCAGAAAGAGCGATAAAAACTTCAATTGTCAAAATCCAAGATGGTGCTGTCGGCCCATGTTGCTTTCAGATTGGTCTCAAAACGCAATATGCATAACTAGGTCCCAAAGGGAAACTTACATGAAATTTCAGAAAGATCCTTCAGACATTCTCAGAAACAGCGATAAAAATCTTCAATTGTCAAAATCCAAGATGGCTGCCTGTCGGCCATTTCGTTTCCGATTGCGTCCAAATCGCCCAAAGCATAACTAGGCACCAAGGGGACCTACATATGAATTGAGAAAGATCCCTTCAGTATTCTCAGAACTAGGATAACAAACTTCAATGACCACCAAACCAGAGCTGCCTGTCGGCCATGTTGTTATCCGATTGGTCTCAAAACGCAACATGCATAAACTAGGCACCAAGGGGAACCTTCTTGTGAATTGAGAAAGATCCCTTCAGTACTTCTGAGGAAATAGCCGATAACAGAAATGATTACGGACGGAGGACGGAACGGAGGGACGGAGGAAAAGGAAACGACGGACGACGGACGCAGGGCGATTTGAATAGCCCACACTGAGATGGTGGGCTAAAAATATGGACCGCCCTCCCAAATTTGATGTTTCACAACATATCTGGTTGAAATCCACTAAAGGGTTAAGGAGGAGTAGGATTTATAGCAAAATTTCATCGAAGTTCCCCATTTGGGGCCCCGCCCCTCAGGGCCCCAGGGGTCACACTAGCCTTCATTTATATAAATATGACCGCCCTCCCCAAATGATGTTTCACAACATATCTGGTTGAAATCCACTAAAGGGTTAAGGAGGGAGTAGGATTTTTATAGCAAAATTTCATCAAAGTTCCCCATTTGGGGCCCCGCCCCTCAGGCCCTAGGGGTCAAACCAGCCTCATTTATATAAAATACGATCACCCTCCCCAAATGATGTTTCACACAATATCTGGTTGAAATCCACCAAAGGGTTAAGGAGGAGTAGGATTTTATAGCAAAATTTCATCAAAGTTCCCCTTTTGGGGCCCCGCCCCTCAGGCCCCAGGGGTCACACCAACTTCATTTATATAAATATGACCGCCCCCCCCCAATGATGTTTCACACCTAATTTAGTTGTAATCCACCCAAGGGTAAAGGAGGAGTAGGATTTTATAGCAATATTCACCTAAGTTCCTTTTTGGCGCCCCGCACTTCTGGCCCCAGGGTAGCACACCACAGTAAGACAGCCTGGCCAGGGCAATTTTTTTGTTAAGCAAATAACTCCTGTATTATGATATGCTATAAAAATGAAAAAATAAATGTACACTATAATGGTATATTCAGTATGAAGTAGTACATACAGGCTTCACATTTATTAAACAAAAATCAATAAATTGGTTCCGGATTTTAAATATCCGGATTTTCCGAACGTGTGTTTACACAGGAAATTTAGTTTGCCTACAGCGCAAAATGGAAGCCCACAGAAAGGTAAGATAGCGGAAAAACTTAATTTACAACATATGTCCAAACAAGATTAATTCTGTCTTTGGGATAGAGATATTTAATTTTAATAGGTTTCAGAAAAAAAAATTGTGTAGAGAATTGTGCCATTTTGGGTCAAATATCATAATATTTTGCAATTTTTGAGAATTTTTAAGCTGTTACCATGGTATTCACAGCTCTAAAAATCACAGAAAATATCAGTTTACTTATCCTTCAGAGCTCTATTAAAATTGCAAATGTTGTACAGATTTCAAATATATATACTTATTAGAGGTTATATGTAAGGTTAACTGGCAATGTTTACATATCTAAAACATGTGCCATATTTTTCAGAATTTGGCATTTTTACTGTACACTGCTACCCAGGGGTCAGACCAGCCTCATTTATATGAAATGATTGCCCTCCCCCAATGATGCTTCAAACCAAATTTGGAAGTAATCCACCCAAGCGTTAAGGAGGAGTAGCGTTTGAAAGAAAAAGTTTACGGACGGCACACGGCGCACGACGCACGGCGGACGACGACGGACGAAGCACGATGACTATAGGTCATCCTGACCCTTTGGGTCAGATGACCTAAAAAGTTAATTGGTAAGAAATAGTGAAATGCTTCACTTTAAGTGAAGCGCCCTGCCCCACCCTATTTTTTGATTTTATCAGATGTAGAGAAATAACTAAGCTAATTGATAAGAAAAAATGTGTAAAGAAAGTCAATCAAAAACAAATTAAGGTGGCTTCACTTACCATGGGGGGTTTCATTTACCACGGAAAA
>NW_022981966.1:0-6285 GCF_902652985.1 Pecten maximus
ATTTTTTTCGCAACATTTTTCTATCGATCTCTGCACTTGTGTTTTCCTTCTTTTTGTATGGGTTTTTTGTTACTCTGGGGTCGGTCCAATATCCAATATGGCCTCCGTGACGTCATTAATTGAAAAGTTTAAAATGGCAATAACTCAAAAAGGATCCATTTTACAGAGGTCATGTAATTATAATATTTGTAGATAATGCCTGGCGCTAATATTACTCACTAAAAGTTTTAAGGTCAGAGGTCAAATAAAAAAGTTAGCTATGGGGTCAATGGTCACCAAATTTTCAACTTTTTGATTTTTAAAATAATTTTACATAGATCGATGCAAAATGTCTTTAGGATGATTTTGGTATCTTCAGTTTTTCTTTAGCTCTTCTGGTTCAGATTTTACGCCAGTTTGAAAATGTTCATGATTGTGCAATCATTAATAAATCTTTTAACGACATCTCAATTACCAAGAGGTCCATTGACTTGATATTTGGCCTGTAACAAGCCTGGATAAAGGGCTACTAAGTTTGTTCTAATGAATTACCTTTGCCAACATTCAAGGTCACAAGGGGTCAAATAGGCTAAAATCTTTAAATACTTCTTATGAATAGCCAAGAGGCCCAGAAACTCAATGTTGGATCTGTAGCATGCTAGTATGAAGGTCTAACATGTTTGTTTAAAGGAATGACATTGACCTTTTTCAGGGTCACAAGGGTCATCTAGGTAAAACAATTAAACAAAAGTTAAATTAATCTTCTCGAGAACCAAGAGGCATTGACACATGTTATTGGGTCTGTAGTATGCTTGGATATAGGGCTGTAAAGTAAGTTGTTATGGATGACCTTCATTCGAGATCATCGAGGTCATTTCTGACTTAAGTTTGTCAAAGGCGTGAAAAGCCCGTCAAATTGTTAGCCAACAATTTCTAGTTTAATATGAGTTGCCAAGAAATTGTGAAGATAAAATGTTCTCGGTCATTAGTGGAATAAAAATGTCATTGAAAAAAGCTGAAACCATATTGGGGTGTGGTTGAGATAATTTCGTCCGTATGTGCGTGCGTGCCCGTCACTGTCAGTCCATCTATTCTCTGCCCCTATTGGCTATCAAGCCATCGCTATACTGACAGAGTGAAACGAGGGAAGTAATTCTGCTCAGAATGCCCTTCGTCTGTGTGGTTTTTTTCCGTGTCACATGAGTCAGTTGTACTGAACTCAATAAACAAAGGAACAAGAGTCATGACTTTTGGTCAGTAGCATGCAGCAAACGTAAAGGTCTAAATATCATTAGTTATTGGTGAGCATTGGTCAAGATTAAATGATTACGGCACTGAATGACCATTTCTGTACATGTGTCGTGAATTAGATGCATATAAGTAGTAATTCAAAATCAACGAAATACTCATATTTAGAGTCGAGTACATAGTGTGATCGTTCTAATTTTCAGTACTTTATGTATCTAAAGGTTAAACTGAGTACATGATTGACGATGAATGGTAACTTTTCCCAACCCGAAGAAGATATACATGTCAACCCTATACAAATCGATCACAAAAAATCATATATTTTTGCGTCAACAGAATTACCAGGATGGATTAACGCTTCCAATATTGTCAAATGCAGTTGCTGCCCTGGTCATGTGATGTTATTCAGGTTATCAACGTCGATATATTTCACAGGCATCTGACTAGGTCTACTTACGATCTATTTTTGTAGTAGACATGACTGCAAGTTATCATAGAGTGGTGTAGTCATTCATTTGTTGAAATAACAATCCAATATAGGCCTAGGTTACTTATTTCAATGATTAAATTGTGATTGGTGAGAACAAAGCAGTTTGGTCCTTGCAGGTAAGGTAGGTACAGTAGGGGGGCGACTTGTAACTGTTTAACAAATTTGCCCCAAACGGCTGCCGGGTTTAAGTAGTTTAGTGATACTTTAATTGACAGTCGTGTTCTTTCATTAAGTTTCACCAGACTAAGTCAACATATACATTTAATGAACTTTGATGAGGTATAAATAGGCCTAATATGATATCCTGCCGGCCATAATGTGAAACATCAGCTTAACCCACAGCATTTGAAAGTCGTGTATCAATTTCGCTGCGTATTGACCAAATGCTTCAGGTTAAAGGCTTTCTTGTATATCAAATATTACTAGTATTAAAACTGGTCGGGTACACAAATACTGGTCATACGAATGTTGGTATCCCGAGATGTTTGATGTCCCAGTGCCTACGGAACACCGCCAATTTCGAGCACTGAACCTTGATCCAAGTTCACGGGGCCAAATATCCTTACATATTTTAATGACTTCTTCTTAATAACCAAAAGGCCCAGAGACGTGATATTAGGCCTGAAGTATGCTGGAAAGATGGGACACCCAGTATATTCAATTGCAAGATCTTGACCTACTTTCAAGATTACAGTGGTCAACTGTAGTAAAATTTATGAGCTACTTTTTCTCCAAAACAAAGAGGACTAGGGTCGGATCAATATATTAGTCAATTGACATGTTGCGCTAAAGTGCTACAAAGTCTATTCAAATTTACAAAAATCCATGTATTTTTAATGTCACAGAGATGAGATGTGTTAACACAGTATATATATCCGACCTAAGTTGACTAATAGGGGCTATGGGCCTCTTGTGTACCACATGGTTTTCTGACTATTTTTTGCCTGCATAAAATTTAACCACGGGTAATAAAAAGCTTATGAGTTGGCCAATAGCTCAGAAAGTTTCATTCTAAATATGAAAATAAAAGTATGATATGTTGCTAATTTGTTATGTTGGTGAAGTAATCGGTATACCACATTTTAAAGTGTTAAAGCTGTATATAAGAATTCATTACTAAGATTGAGGGATGACTTTCGATATATAGGATAGTCATACCGTTTCATCCGTCGTCGCGAGCCGTTTGACGGCAAATGCCATTTAAAACTTTGTCTCAAGCTGTACCAGTAGGATTGACCTGAAACTTGCCACGAATGATCATGAGATGGTGCTGATCGCGTCTTGTAATATATATACATGTACAATTTTTCAAGTAATAATACGCAATAAACTTTCATAGAAACCTAATTAGAGTACAAATTGTGTAGCTGTCTTTTTTATACATCTTATACATTTAACACGTACGCATTATTAAAAACATGTATTAACAATTAACAAATATTCCTTGTAGACTAAACAAATATTCATAATAATAAAACAGAACAAAATGTATTTGTTTATAGATAAATTATATATCAGCATTAAAGTATACATATGATACAGTAGTTGGATTATAGAACCAGGGCAGAGTTATTGTCTTATAGGACTCCAGGTAGACATGAGTGTACCTTGAGTACACTCCATGTTTACCTGGACTCCAAGTCCAAATGGAGTGCACTCGGAGTGCACTTAGGGGTAACATTTAGTCTACACTCAAATTGTATTTCATATACCTACGTTTTTCCTTTGACTGTTATAAGGTACGAATTCGTATAGACTGTTCTTAACACACACTTTACTTTAGGACTACATAGCTGTCTACGTGGTTAATCGTATAATAACACCGTGTGATGCCATCAATCAATATGTCGTCATAGTAATCGTTATTATTTTGCGTTTTATCTTATTGTTTTTGGACACTAAGGATTTGATAATTTCAATGACGTGGAACAACAACTGTATCACAGTATATAAGTAGTATATTCTCAGTAACGTATGCTAGACTCACTTTTCATGATTCTTGACAAAGATGACAAGTAACTAAGACGAGCAACAAACAATAATTAAGTTAAACTAGATTAGGATATCGTCATGATTGTTTTCCAGGAGCTGTAATGCCGCATCAAAATGAAGTCATCCAGGTACAGAATCGTTCGAAACTCTGTATAACTTCAAAAGGTGCCGGTCCAGTACTGGTTGTAGACAAGTCTACAGTTGTGTACAATATCAGTATGTGGCTCTTCGAGACATCTAAATGTAGCATGTTTAGCAGCTTTCTGGTGCATATTTGTGTTGAAGATGCTATTCCTCCGACAAATAGTATTTGTATCAATTAAAAACACGAATAGACTCGTATGTATTTTTCTTATGCAATAAAAGTTACACACTTAACATTATTACCACCTTCGAAAAGTTTCATCTTTCAAATTATGAATTGCGTCCCGAAGAAATTCCAATTCGCTGCACCTCCGTATTGAATGAAACACTGATTGCGCATGCGCCAAAAACAGAAAACACAAACGAGTAGGAACCAAAATTTGCAAAGCGAGGAAGGCCACATGTGTTAGCCTAACATTTCCAAAAAGAACGAAACATAAATAGAAGGATTTCAATCGCAGACTGCATAGACAGGTGGAAATATAAACGACAATGGGAATCGGAACACATGCGGAAATGACAAAGTTGAGTTTTTTTGTCGGAGAGGCAAATGTGTAACGTACACTCGTACGTAGTGTAACGTTTGGCCTGTTCTCATCTTTACTGAAAACTGTAAGCATGTGGTGCGATTGAATCAATGTTTAAGATTTCTCTTGTGATGTGTATTGATTGTAGATTCTCTAGTAATAATTCACCAACTTAAACCTGTTGATAAATCACACTTGTATCAATCCAGCGAAACGGGGCCGAAAGGGGGTAAGGCTAAGAATGTGTGTTTCGGTTCGTGAGGGGCAACATGCAGAGGATTGTGATTTTTCGTAAAACGTTCGTCTATTTTGTGCTTTTAAACAAATTACGTCCTCATCAGACAGTCAAGCGAAACCTTTACAATAGTATCTACTGGACAATTAGGATCGGGTTTCGGATTTTTTAATAGAATAAAATATATTCAGTCTGCCTGTCACATGATTCAAGTATATTTCTGTCGCGAATATTTTCGGTTTTCAAGGTTTCAAAATAGCAATGATACATAGTATCCAGTGCCCAGTTGTTTATGGAATGAGTAGTATTAATTAATATTTATTGATTTTGGAATATGGGCATCCGATTTTTCCTGTTTTTTAATACCAAGATAGATGTAAATATCATTTGAAAAACAAATAACTTTTAAAGCAGCTTCATTCTCAATCGACTAATGATTAAGGATATCGAACTGTAAAAGATGCTGAAGGTCTTCTAAATTCATATTTATTGGTTTTCGCTGTATCATATAGTTTTCTTATAGGAGATTCGGATTGGTATATATATGGAACTCATTCAAACAATATCACACCTGATTTCAGCTGAAAATTGCTCCGAGGCTATTGAAGACTTAAATCGAGAGATGCGTGAAGTAGTGCATCAAAGCGAATCTCAGTTGAAGAAGGCAATAGCGGAGGCTGAGGAGAGTATAGTTGAAAAAATATCACAGCAAATGGAAGGTGATTATCAAACTGGTGTTTTTATGGAATAGCTGAATCCTGAAGGCAAATAATTACAATGATATCATCATGAGGAAGCAGTACCACAAATAATCATTAATTGTATTTTTGAGGAATTTCGTTTGATTATTTCAGAGAAAGAAGCCCATGAAATGTTCTTCAACTATATATACAACTATAACTTACACGTTCTGAAACTGTGTTTGTGAATTAATGCATTAAGTATTATCAAACGTTTATTGTTTCAGTTCCAGATCGTGGTAAATCTACTTATGCGTGTGACCAAGGAAAGAACTTCGACCATGATTACCAGGATTGGTTAAAAGAAAAAGAAAAAACGATGCAGGATTTATGTGATGGATATGAACAGAGAATGAAACAACACGAGGAAATGATAATGTCATCTATCAAAGGTGAGTGAATTATACATAGGGGCTTTCTAATACATGTGTACATTATGATTTTCAACTCATATTCTTTTGTTTTTTGGGTTTTTTTAAGGGCTCATGTGAGCTTTTGCTATGGGGTATCATCCGGCGTCTGTCGTGCGTCGTCCGTCATGCGTCGTCCGTTAACTTTTTTTAACCGAGATTTTTGAAATTCGCGATTAGTTAGAAGGTCCTGACTAGATATTTGTATTCATTAAGTGAAAATAAAATTCAAGATCGCCATCTTTGAATTTATGTTTATCCTCATAACTCCAATATTATTTGCTTCTAGGAATGTTCTAGTGACATTTCTTAATAAGAGGTGTTGTTTGAAAAATTCCTTGAATTTACAAGATGGCCACCACAGCAATTATCATCTGATGAGCTATGGAAAATAACTTTAGTTTTTGTTTGTGAACAAGATATTTAATGACTGGAACATCATTTAGAGTTGATTTTCAATAATAAGGTTCAGATAGTGATGATAAAAGCAGATATAGAGTATTATTTGTTGTTTGATAAT
>NW_022981967.1:0-6254 GCF_902652985.1 Pecten maximus
CGGCCAGATTCTAGTATACCGTTCCTAACTTTGTTATGGGGGATATAATAATGCTGTCTACACACATCCTTACCTCAGACACAATGATGTCCATCTCTCTGCGGAGTTTTCTGAGCGTGTTCATCAAGTGTTCAGCGTCCCTGTGTATGCCCACCCAGCAACCGTTCACAAAGATTTTTGTAGCACTGGAACAGAGAATCCGTACAATATAATATTGGGGGAATACAATTCTAAGTAAAATACTGAAAAGGTATTGATATTGAATATTATGTTTTCTTTTTAACTTAAACTCTCATTGCCAAGTTGTAAGTATTTCCAAAGTCACATTTTCCTTTACAGACGTAGAAGAACTTTTGTGATAAGGGCTATTTTGGTAAAATATATATCAAACAGAAGGAATAAAGAAATTCTCTGCATGGTAGGTGCTAGAGAAAATGTAGTCTATCATATATTGTACTGTTTGAATCAAAACACTTGTATGGGTGGTCGCCGTTTCACAAATCTGAAGTTCTCCCATTGGGTAGATATTTTACAAGAAGAGCCCTAAAAGGTTTTTTAACTAAAAGTGGAAGTGACTTAATTTTATTATACATCTGCTTACTCCTGTATAGAAGATGGGGCGACCTCCTCCAAGTTTTCCATACTCCACTCCTCCAAGAACTCGAGGATTGGTGAGGGCTGAGAACCAACGGAAATGTATGCCATAAGGGCAAGGTTCTTCACCAGGCCTACAGCACCGCCCTGTCAGATTAAAACAACAAATAGTTAAAATAATACATTCAAAGCTGGACTTTAGTTTCATAGCTTTTTAAATTAGAATATCAAATGGTTAAAATAATATATTCAAAGCCGAACCTTATTTTTTAGATTTTTAATTTAGAATATCAAATGGTTAAAATAATATATTCAAAGCCGAACCTTATTTTTCTAGATTTTTAATTTAGAATATCAAATGGTTAAAATAATATATTCAAAGCCGAATCTTATTTTTTTAGATTTTTAAATTAGAATATCAAATGGTTAAAATAATATATTCAAAGCCGAACCTTATTTTTTTAGATTTTTAAATTAGAATATCAAATGGTTAAAATAATATATTCAAAGCCGAACCTTATTTTCTTAGTTTTTAATTTAGAATATCAAATGTTAAAATAATACATTCAAAGTTGAACCTTATTTTTATAGATTTTTTAAAATTTAGAATATCAAATTAAAACCTTCTTGATTATGTCCAAGTAAGAATGTTTCCAGATATTGTTCTCATAATGAGCAATGAAAAATAATTAACAAGTCCGACAACTGTTATCCTGTCCAGCACAATCTTACCTCTGGTGTTTCAGCAGGACACACCATTCCCCACTGTGTGTTATGTAGCTGTCGAGGACGGGCCAATTTACCGTCTCTACCGATGGGAGAATTCAACCGTCGTAAATGAGATAAGGTTGACACGAATGTCAGTCTGTTTAACACCTGAGTATAAGGATATATTGATACAGTAATAACATTCTTAACAAGCATGAAACATAAAATGTGGTTAAATAACAATTCTGTGAAAATTTGCGAAGAGATTACATTTAAGGTTAACTGGAGAAACCAATTTCTATATATATTTGACCGAACTACCCAACTGGAGGTCCCCAGCCTCCTAACACCATCAAATACTTATTCGAGTGCCTTCAATTTTGCCACAACATAATCCAAGGATGCAGAGAGGGAAAGTGAAAGTAAGTCTGGAGTATCGAGATTGAAGAGAGAGTAGAAAGGCAATCCACTAGCTCCCATACACCAGTACACTTACCTGAGATACACCTGCCCGAGCCTGATGAGCTTTTTTCTGGTCACCCCAGTTTCCTGTAGCCAGGGAGTATTTAAGGCCATCTGTAATGATACGAGTCTTGATTGCTAGCTCTAGGTTGAAATCCTTCCCTCTGTCGATGAACTTCTGTGAATACATTCTTACTTCCTTCATCAAGTTTCTGAACATTCTGGAATCAAAATTGATAGAAGATATAGTAAGAAAGTTATGTCCTTGCATAAAGATATATTTAACATTTTATTGAAAGAACAAAGCTTCCCCAGCATGATAAATTTTAACTATAAGAAAGAATCACAACAAAAACACTTCTAAACTGATATATATTTAAATGTCATAAGTGTGTGCTCAAAAACAGGAAAGAAGCAAAACAAATTTCCTATCCCTTAAAGTCAAGCAACATGATCAATATGAAACATATCTATTGAAATGATTTAATCAATACTACCTTATACCAAGCCAGGTAGACATCATATCATGATACAATAGGCATATATTATAACAAAAGTAAATTGTCCAAAGACGCTCCTTTAACGTTATCATTTATCTTCCTGGGTTATCTCCCTTGTCTGTTTTAATACTGACATTGTAATTGCTCCATATGACCCCACGGTGTCATAGACAATCTGAACAACTTTTGGGAACTTTTTGTCAGACAACAAGACATGTTTGGTGAGGTTTTCAACAAAAAAAAAAAGGTTTATTAAGTATATAACCATACAGCTATTTCCAAAATATACTTTCTAATAAATTTTACCCTCGAAACAGGAAGGCCAGTAGGGGTCCGGCCAAATCAAGTCTCTTGTTGCCGTAGTGATCACGATCGTCCACTTCCCGTCGACCCAAGGCTGCCAATAACAGGCGGTGTACCATGTACCTATAATTTAATAAACACATTCAGAAATACACCACATGTCATCGGCCTCTCGCCAAGCGCTGATGTCAAATTTCAGCTAACCTGTTGTTGATTTACTTCTTGATCTTAGTCTGAAGAAAAAACCTGAAAGATTATAGTAACTTTTTCAACCATCCATTTAAAATATTTGTGCATGCATTTTCTATGAATTTTTTTTCTTCAAAACTTTGATCAAATCACAATCTAGAATGAATAGTTACCCTAGAAAGTAGGCTTTCTTGGTCTCACAGAAGTCACTGACACCAACGTGAGGCAACATTTCTTTCTGTAGAATTTCACGAGCATATTTTATTCTCTTTTCCTTGGTCACACCTGGCCGAGCACCACGTGAACCAATGAAGTTGAGTGCTACATTTCGTTCCTGTATCACAAATGCCTCGTCAAGGGAGGGCTTAACCTGAAAAGTCAAAAGTCAAAGTGTTTTACTGATACAGACAAATCAAAGTCTTTATAAAGCATGTCAAAGGTTCCAAATATAAGAGCAACGACAGGTTTACAAACATGTTCCAATTTTTGAACACATTTTGATCACATTTGACTAATACAGAAATCAAGCAATGAAAAAAAGTAACTCCCTAAAATATATTATTACAAATTACATTTGACTTTAATATGTTATTGAGGGAAGAGTTGATAGAAATTTTCAATATTTTAAATTAAGAGTCTAAACACATTGTAACAAGGGAATTTTTCTCTCAGCAATTCATAATGTCTTCTCCATTTTTACATAACAATCACAAGAGCATTCGTTTTTTATTGTTCATTTAAAATAAAGTATATCTTATAAAGTGTTAACTTATGTTTGTTAATTGAAAACAACAAACCATTTCCATCATCTCCGGATCATCAAAGTCGTAGATGATATGTTCCAGGATGTCTCTGTCCGACACGAATCCGAGGGCTCGGAATACGATAATGATTGGGATCTCCTGTTTGATGTATGGCAGGATACCGATGATTCTCTGTCCTATAGCACTCTTCTTAGCTCCCTATCAAACAATCATCAGTCACTATAAATACTTCTATCAATTATTATCTAGTAGAGCTGTGTATCGCTAGGTGGGTAGTGATATGATTCGTATCATGATACAGGGGTCACGGTACGATATGTATCGCTATTTATGAGAAACTGGTGACCTATCAGGTATCTCAGTCCTGGTATTCCATCTTACAGTAGTCATGTTTTGTTTGTGTTAATACATCATATTTTCGTTGTCTACATTTGTTACATAAAACAGAAGTTTTGTCCGTTTCCCACAAAGCATTCTTGAATTTAGATAATTTGGATTTGAAAGAACTCCAACAGGCAGCTTTATAAGCCGCTCAAATGGCCTTGTCAGCCATGTTATTTACTAGAAAACGTAAGCTAATGTTGGTCAAGGGAGATAACTACAAACCGATAGACGATACATCACTCTGCGATCCATTACATCGATGAATCTTTACATCACTATAATCTAGAGATTTAAAATTTCAAACCAATTGTGGCGGTTGTGTATTACTTGTTTAAATGTTTTTAGTTTCATACATACACCAAAGAAAATTTATCAGATTATATCAACTTACTGGAACTCTTGGAGTTGTATTTGATCAATAATTTTCTTTAAACAAGTTGTCAAAGATTTGATCTTTAGAACAACCATGACAACTACAGATTCCTTCTTTAAACATTTCTGAAGAATGACTTATAGATTAAATAAAATAATACACAAGACAACTTGGTGAATTCAAGTCCCCCTATCCAATGTGAAATTTGATGCCAAGAATGCTCAGATCATGCTCAAAGTTATTTTGACAAACTGAATGTTTGACAAACACAATGTATTCAATAATTCATAATTGCATTTGGCTGTATAAATGATGATAAATGCAAGAATACCAGAAATTTTAGTAGGCGATCAGAAGTTCAATGTAAATGAGCCATTCCCAAGTAAGAACATATGCTTCAAACAAGAAGTGCCAGTGACAAGTAGTACAGGAAATGTAGCCCAGACATTATTCTAATTTGATGTAGGTCAAAAGCCAAAATGATTGTTTTTGTTAAACGTCCTATTAACAGCCAAGGTCATTTAAGGACGTGCCAGGTTTTGGAGGTGAGGAAAGCCGGAGTACCCGGAGAAAAATCACCGACCTACAGTCAGTACCTGGCAATTGCCCCACATAGGTTTTGAACTGTTCATAGGACATTAAACCAAAATTACATATTTATAAATCTAACTAGACCTACCCCTCCTCCCTTGGCCATCATGTTCACCCAAAGTGTACTTGTAGGTCTGGAGGAATGCTCCAAACACGACCGAATCTCTGTCTTAAAAGCATACTTGGAATCTTTCTGCTGAAATACATACACTACAAAAGAAAAAAAAATCAAAATAATTCGAAAATATTTTACAAAATCAAGCAACAAGTGCATGTTAAATTCTCTATTAAATAATAATTTCAAAATGATTTAATGAATATTCAGTTTAAAGATCACTTATTTTTCATGTCTTGATTATTAGCTCATCTTCATCATCTCATATAAATTCAACACAAGTACAATTAATACATTCTAAAATGAAAAAAATATTTTTGAAACAACTGTCAAAATACTGAGTTTCTTTTTTTAGAATACAGCACCTGTGTTTGTTGCCATTTTCTCTTGAGCAATGAGTACTTTTTCTGATCCGTTAATGATGAAATATTCTCCAGGATCAAGTGGACACTCGTTTAATTCTGTTAAATCACGATCTGTGAGGCCACTCAGTAGACAGTAGGTGGACCGTAACATGATGGGGATTTTCCCGATAAAAGTCTTTTGGTGAGTGGTTTCTATGGGGTCCTCTCCTTCCTTTACCACTGTTTTAGTAATGTCCACATACAGAGGGGCTGAATATCTGTAGTAGGAGAAATTAGAAACTATTATAGCTTTAGATTTGTTTAAGACAAGTCAAATTTTGTTTTATCATAGCCCAACATCATTGGCTACTGATGATTTCCAGTTGCGACTTAAACATTTAGACAATTATCACTGAACAAAACATGTTATTATGAATAAAGGTTTTAATTTGTTAACAGAATCTGTAACATTCCACAGCTAATATAAAGTCGATTACAATGTTTTATTGATGAAAAGACTTTCAGGGCTTTTTCTGGGGCCAATAATGTACCCCATTCCCATGTAAAAATTATTTCAAATTATTAAACAAAATTACCAATATTTACAATCAATTCCTGAAAATGCGGCAAAAAGGCCCTATCCTGAACCAGTGAAAAAGGCCATGACTTTCCATGTTAATAGCATTCTAAAATCCCTTCAGTACTTTCTGAGAAATAGCGATAACAAGAATTGTTTACGGACGGATGGACGGATGGACGGACGACGGACCACGGATGCATGGCGATTTGAATAGCCCACCATCTGATGATGGTGGGCTAAAAAAAAAACCAAAAAAAACCAACAACAACAACATTAGAACAAACACGTCTGAAATTGAGAATGCAAGAATTTGATAGCATATCTATAATTATATATTTCTCAGGTGA
>NW_022981968.1:0-22862 GCF_902652985.1 Pecten maximus
TTATTAAATTGAATGGACATTATTAGACAGTGACATAGATGGACATTGTTAGACAATGCCATAGATGGACATCATTTGACATTGCCATAGAGGAACATCATTTGACATTATTTAACATTTATTCAACATTATCTGTGAAAGAGAGTGGGACATTATTCAACATTACCTGTGAAAGAGAGTGGGACATTATTCAACATTACCTGTGAAGGAGAGCGAGACATTATTCAACATTACCTGTGAAAGAGAGTGGGACATTATTCAACATTACCTGTGAAAGAGAGTGGGACATTATTCAACATTACCTGTGAAAGAGAGTGGGACATTATTCAACATTACCTGTGAAAGAGAGTGGGACATTATTCAACATTACCTGTGAAAGAGAGTGGGACATTATTCAACATTACCTGTGAAAGAGAGTGGGACATTATTCAACATTACCTGTGAAAGAGAGTGGGACATTATTCAACATTACCTGTGAAAGAGAGTGGGACATTATTCAACATTACCTGTGAAGGAGAGTGAGACATTATTAAACATTACCTGTGAAAGAGAGTGAGACATTATTCAATATTACCTGTGAAGGAGAGTGGGACATTATTCAACATTACCTGTGAAGGAGAGTTTAAATCGAAACTACTTATTATCTGACATTGTAAATAAAGGAAAAGGAGAAGAATTAAACACACTGCTTTACAGTTAGGGTTTGGTTTGTTTTTGTTTTAACGTCCTATTAACAGCCAGGGTCATTTAAGGACATGCCAAGTTTTGGAGGTGGAGGAAAGCCGGAGTACCCGGAGAAAAACCACCGGCCAACAGTCAGTACCTGGCAACTGCCCCACGTAGGTTTCGAACTCGCAACCCAGTGGTGGAAGGCTAGTGATAAAGTGTCAGTACACCTTAACCACTCGGCCACCGTGGCCCCCAGCAGTTAGGGACACAGGGACATTCACTGCTTCACAGAGTATTTCATATCACCACAGTTAGGGACGCTATGATGGACATTCACGACTACACAGAGTATTTGATATTACCACAGTTAGGGACACAGACAGGGACATTCACTGCTTCACAGAGTATTTAATATCACCACAGAAAGGGACATAGACAGGGACATTCACTGCTTCACAGAGTATTTGATATTACCACAGTAAGGGACACAGACAGGGACATTCACTGCTTCACAGAGTATTTGATATTACCACAGTTAGGGACACAGACAGGGACATTCTCTGCTTCACAGAGTATTTAATATCACCACAGAAAGGGACATAGACAGGGACATTCACTGCTTCACAGAGTATTTGATATTACCACAGTTAGGGACACAGACAGGGACATTCACTGCTTCACAGAGTATTTAATATCACCACAGAAAGGGACATAGACAGGGACATTCACTGCTTCACAGAGTATTTGATATTACCACAGATAGGGACACAGACAGGGATATCGCCATTAAGAATAGACAGTAGTACATGTACATCAATGCCTGTATCTATACAAACACATATGACAAATAAAGATCAGGGTCCTCAGGTCACACGAGTATATACCCACACCGAAATAAAGTACAAAAAAAGTATGGGAAAAAAGTACTAAAAAAGCATAGAAAAAGTATGCTTTTTTTGACTCAATTTGGAACCGATATTCCAACACGGTTCCAAATTGAGTCAAAAAAAGTACTATAGTACAAAAAAAGTCTAACAAAAGTATACCTTTAGTACATTTTATTGTTTTCATTAAGTACAGAAAAAGCACAAATATAGTACAGAAAAAGTACATTAAAAGTACAATAATAGTATAAAGTGCACAGGGCTAAATTGATGGTGTACTTTTTTTGTGCTTTTATACTTTTTTAGTACTTTTACAGGTAAGTCCATAAAGTACAAAAAAAGTACAAAAGTACAAAAAAAAGTATGAAAATGGTACAGAAAAAGCAGGAAATTAGTACTGAAAAAGTAGGAAAAAAGTACCAATAAGGTAGGAAATTAGTACTGAAAAAGTAGTGGAAAAGTAGGAAAAATGTACTAGAAAAGTAGGAAAATAGTACTAAAAAAGTAGGAAATTTGTACTGAAAAAGTATCAAAAAAGTAGGAAAATGGTATTGAAAAGAAGGAAATTAGGACTGAAAAAGTAGGAAAAAAGTACCAATAAGGTAGGAAATTAGTACTGAAAAAGTACTAGAAAAGTAGGAAAATAGTACTAAAAAAGTAGGAAAATAGTACTAAAAAAGTAGGAAAATAGTACTAAAAAAGTAGGAAATTTGTACTGAAAAAGTATCAAAAAAGTAGGAAAATGGTATTGAAAAGAAGGAAATTAGGACTGAAAAAAGTACTAGAAAAGTAGGAAAATAGTACTAAAAAAGTAGGAAAATAGTACTAAAAAAGTAGGAAATTTGTACTGAAAAAGTATAAAAAAAAAGTACTGAAAAAGTAGGAAAAAATTACCAAAAAAAGGGACTTAATTTAATGGTGTAGGAAATTAGTTCTGAAAATATAGGAGATAAGCTTAAATGAGAATACTGCATGCTTAAACAATACATACATCAGTCCCATTCCAAGAGAAATGCACAATTGTATCAAGTGAAAACAAACATTGAAATACAAGATTAGTTATCCAATCACAATTCCACTGAGTATAATTTCATGCCATAGCAAAGTCTTGATCTAATAAGCTCGAAATTTGTTTAAGGGTGAGGTTAAGGATTTACAGATGGACATCTATGTATAAGGGCAATAACTTTTGATAAATTATTCTAATATTTTTTTCAAGCAGGAAAACACAATTTTATATCATGTGTATGTAGGAGATCCAGACAAAAAAATATATACTATTCTAAATAAAAAGGGCAATAACATTTGTAAAAATTGTCGAATCATAATTCCTCTTGAGGAAACACAACAAAAAAATGTAAATAAAAAACAATGCATAAATGCATACTGAATACAATGAAGTATGGTATATGCATAATGTTGCTTGCTTAAACTGGTCAAATCTAAGTAAGTGTGAATTCGAAAAATAAAATGTCTGATTCTCTTCATTCCTTTTTTGCTTTATGCGAATCATTGCCCTCAATTCGGACCACAATGCAATATCTTTAAGCTTTCCCTCACTTCAGAATGTACTGCATAATCTGTTGGAAGAAAGAGAAAATTTTAAAATATTTTTTATATCAAAACTTAGAATAATTGTGAAGATTTGTTTAATATAAAAATGTAGATAATTTTCCTTATATATGCACCTGATCACTTTACTGTCATTTATTACATGCATGTCTGCTTGGAAGTCTTTTTATCAAGAAAAGCTAGCCACAGGTATACAAGTTTAAAGCTACAACATAAAACTTTTAATTATAAGGATAAGTACTTTAATAAAAATCAAGCTACTCCAGAATTCTCTGACAGTTTTGTTTCATCTTAAATTATGCAACTAACTATCAAAATACTCCAAAACACAGATTTTTTTTATTCAATCATTTCTTGAGATCATTTTTTTGTGAATTGATCATGATCATGCATGACATACAACAAATTTTCAATGGATTTTATTGACTTCGTTTTTGAATGTATTTTCTTCAAATTCCATATACTATAGTAGACAATTATTAGCTCATTTACCGATATTTTTACATATATTCCCTAAAATAGATATACACATGTTGCCCGAAATGTGACGTTACTTTCGTTCTAATATTCTAACTTAAAAATGTCATTGCTATTCTTTTTGAAATTTTATGCAATATCTCTTGAAATCAACAACAAAAAATTCTGTAAATATTATCAGATGAATAAGCAAATAATTCTTTACATGTAAGTGAAATTTCAATAAATTCCATTGAAAAACGAAGTCATAAAAATTAATTGGAAATTTGTCAAAATGCATGAAATATGTAGTAAAGATATTACGAATTTACCGTTACGTGACAGAAATAAAAATGCAATATAACTACGTCGAAGTTCGTCAATAAAGAAATAAAATTCTTCTTGTTCTCAATATTTGGGTGCTATCAATCAGGATGCTTATAAAATCCCAGGCGTATGGTAGCATAAATCTGTAAATTGAATACTTACGATTGAAACACACGTGGATCTAGCAGTTCTTTGTTTATTAAACTCGGGCCGTGTAAACTGTAATCGGTGATGAATTCATTATGAAAACCCTGAAACACGAAGTAATCAAGTATTAATATTAACATGTGTAGGCCCCTATTCACCTATATAATGTGAAACGATGTAGGAACGTGCAGAAGACGAAATAGATTTAAATAATAAAATTGTAAACTTACCTGGTCGCGATATCTGTGATTTATTTCGGGTGAAAATGAGCATTTGTCGCCAAAAACAACAAGAAAGCTGATATTCTTTGGCCACTTACTGACAGATAGTCGATCTTCTTCAGTTAGGCAAGAAAATGAATTTCGTTTTTAGGCTATTCTATATCAAAATCGTGTTTGTTTATGTTTCTTCCGTAGATAAACATCCGGTGAAATTCAAACATGGCTATCAGACTTCCCGCTAAAATCTCGCTGTTTGTTGCATCATGGGATAAAAAAAAGTTTTGTCGGAGATCTACTGTATCGATTTCATTCTTTTATTACTTGTTTTTTTATATTCTACTTCCTTAACCTCTATTGTTCCATACTTTTGGTATTACTACTTCAGCATTTAAAGCTTGCACATTGCACAAAATGATCGCACGAAGCGAACTCGTCAAATCTCGGTAGATTCCGTAAACCGAAGTAAACAAACGAGATCACGGCCCCGAGGTCATAGGTGAACCGACCGATGGTAATCTGACACAGGTATAAGCCTCGTCAGTACCTGTTATGTAATCCGGATGTTTTGTTTAAATGAGGGTAGGCACCTGTGATCTGATCGTAGTGAAAGGCAGTCAAGCTTGACAATATAAATTGTTATAATTAACGCCGGGGGCATAAGACTTAGTCTAAGAGGGGCAATATGTGTACAGGTGAGACGGGAGGTACACAGGTAACTCCAATAAACAATAAAGCTAGGTATGATTTGCCATTACAGTCGACTGTCGCTTATATTAATTAACACCACGGGTGAAATTAACTTTCGGTACGACGTTAAGCATATATCCTGATCGCTTTGTTAGCTTAACACACAGGTTTCAAGATTTAGTTTAAAACAGTTGAAATATTTTTGATCGATCTTGGTGTTGCAGTTATTCAAGCCGTCTACTATATCAATTAAAATATTTATGATAGATCTTGGTATTGATCTTGATTTTTGTATACAATAGAGTATTTTATTTGTACACACAACACTCCTACGAGATCATTCTACAACAGATTAGAGTACAGCTACATTGTGTCGTTGTCCGAATTATCGTACGATCTTGCTAAATAAATATCAGACAAATTCAAGTTTTCTTTTTGAGTTCACTTTCACCATTTCAATGAATGCGATGTAATTCTGATTTAAATACCGGAATATTGTTCCTTGATCATGCCTGTTTGTTGTCAGTCAAGCCATATCGAGATCGAGATCATCACAGCGCTTGACTTCAATATACGTTTTACAAAGAAGCGTCCGAGTGACTATATCAGTATTACACATGTTTATATGAGTATATCGGTGAATATTTTGACCGAACACGACGTGATTTCGGGTGCAATTATCAGATGTAATCTTAATACCACGTATATCCAGCAAGTATATGATATGCAGACAAAGAGCAGGTGATTTTAATTTCATTTAAATGAATTAAAAGCGTATTACAGGCACGGGCACGGGCACGTGTGTTCGTAGAGTGATCCCCGATCTGGTAGAGGTTAACGTTTGGATAAACGAAATGTTTTAAACTCCGTTAAAGAGTTTATAATTAAAGCCAAAATACTGTAACTTCAAAGAACGATCTAGAACAAAAAATTTATAGAGCTAAGTTTTGACGTTCGTCACATGAACGTATAGTAACATTCATCAATGTGAAGTTTATTACTAAATCACGGTTAAAATGTGTGAACCTTACTAACAAAGTACATTGAAGTGAAATACTTATGATAATAATTGTTGAATTTTAATTATTTTTAGATAAATTTCTGTGGTACTGATCAAAGTATGAAAAGTATTTTTTAGAACATAAAAAAAGACAAAAAAAAAAAACAACAAAAAACGAGATCAAAAACATTTGATATTACCAAATGATAATTTTCTGTATCTTATTTGATAGATATTTGTTGTGGTTAATCCTGGGTATTATTTTTTTAGTCTTAGATTTGTAGTCGACTGAAAAAGTCAGATTTAATTTTGAAAATATTAATATGCTATAACCCCTCGCAATGTCTGAAAATATTCTAAGTCCATAATAAGTACAAAAAAAGCACAATGGCATTAGCTGAAAAATTCTAAGTCCCAAAAAAGTAGGAAAAAAGTACATCCATATTTTCACAATCTTTCAAAAAAATTCTAAGTCAGATTTTAGCACAAAAAAAGTACTCTGAAAAATTTCAGAGTCCAAATAAAGTACAGAAAAAGTACCCTGAAAAATTTCTAAGTCCAGAATAAGTACAAAAAAAGTACTCTGAAAAATTTCAGAGTCCAAATAAAGTACAGAAAAAGTACCCTGAAAAGTTTCTAAGTCCAGAAAAGTACAAAAAAAGTACTCTGAGAAATTTCAGAGTCCAAATTTAGTACAGAAAAAGTACTCTGAAAAATGTCTAAGTCCAGAAAAGTACAAAAAAAGTATACTTTTTTGGTACTTTTTCAAAAAAGTAGGAAAAAGTGTATACTTAAAGTAGCATAAAAGTATACTTTAGTGTGCTTTATTTCGGTATGGGTATCTCCATACACTTGATTAAGCATAATTTTATTCATACGGACACATAAGACTTCTAACCAGCACAACATGGTGGCTGGCTGTGAGGGCCGTCGTTACAGACTTTTGTACTAGGTAATATGGCTGTGAGGGCTGGCGTTACAGACTTTTGTACTAGGTAATATAGTTGTGAGGGCTGGCGTTACAGACTATTGTACTAGGTAATATAGCTGTGAGGGCTGGCGTTACAGACTAATGTACTAGGTAATATGGCTGTGAGGGCTGGCGTTACAGACTATTGTACTAGGTAATATGGCTGTGAGGGCTGGCGTTACAGACTTTTGTACTAGGTAATATAGTTGTGAGGGCTGGCGTTACAGACTTTTGTACTAGGTAATATAGCTGTGAGGGCTGGCGTTACAGACTTTTGTACTAGGTAATATAGCTGTGAGGGCTGGCGTTACAGACTTTTGTACTAGGTAATATAGCTGTGAGGGCTGGCGTTACAGACTTTTGTACTAGGTAATATAGTTGTGAGGGCTGGCGTTACAGACTTTTGTACTAGGTAATATAGCTGTGAGGGCTGGCGTTACAGACTTTTGTACTAGGTAATATAGTTGTGAGGGCTGGCGTTACAGACTTTTGTACTAGGTAATATAGCTGTGAGGGCTGGCGTTACAGACTTTTGTACTAGGTAATATAGTTGTGAGGGCTGGCGTTACAGACTTTTGTACTAGGTAATATAGTTGTGAGGGCTGGCGTTACAGACTTTTGTACTAGGTAATATAGCTGTGAGGGCTGGCGTTACAGACTTTTGTACTAGGTAATATAGTTGTGAGGGCTGGCGTTACAGACTTTTGTACTTAGTAATATGGCTGCGAGGGCTGGTATTACAGACTACTGTACTAGGTAATATGGCTGCGAGGGCTGGTATTACAGACTACTGTACTAGGTAATATGGCTGTGAGGGCTGGCATTACAGACTACTGTACTACGTAATATGGCTATGAGGGCTGGCATTACAGACTACTGTACTAGGTAATATGGCTGTGAGGGCTGGTGTTATGCAGTATTGTACTTGGTGAACTCTAATACTATAACTAAACATGATAACAATATGTTATGGTGTAGCGAAATGAATTTTCATTCTAAACACTAATTAACAATACAGCATGACTGTGATGCTTATCAGAAACAAGGATGTCACATTAAATATTCAGCAGACAATTAAACATCAAATCTACCTCAATCCTCTGTACCTATTTAGCTATAGCTAATTACAATATAGCCCTTTATCCTCCATATGGCTGTGAGGGCTGGCATTACAGACTACTGTACTACGTAATATGGCTATGAGGGCTGGCATTACAGACTACTGTACTAGGTAATATGGCTGTGAGGGCTGGTGTTATGCAGTATTGTACTTGGTGAACTCTAATACTATAACTAAACATGATAACAATATGTTATGGTGTAGCGAAATGAATTTTCATGCTAAACACTAATTAACAATACAGCATGACTGTGATGCTTATCAGAAACAAGGATGTCACATTAAATATTCAGCAGACAATTAAACATCAAATCTACCTCAATCCTCTGTACCTATTTAGCTATAGCTAATTACAATATAGCCCTTTATCCTCCATATGCATACATACGCCTGACAAAAACTCAATGTAGATTCACCCAGAAGCTCTCGTGGAGTGACGTGTCAGATTGTACCAACTAAAGTGCCTGGGACATAAAAGCAGATATACATTGATCTCCGAGCTCCCAACCCAGACATGGGACATGTTAAATTATCCCAACCAAGCTCCCTACCCAGACCAGGGACATGTTAAATTATCCCAACCAAGCTCCCAACCCAGACCTTGGACACGTTAAATTATCCCAACCAAGCTCCCAACCTAGACCTGGGACATGTTAAATTATCCCAACCAAGCTCCCAACCCATGGCCAGACCTGGGACATGTTAAACTATCCCGACCAAGCTCCCAACCCAGACCTGGGACATGTTAAATTATCCCAACCAAGCTCCCAACCCATGGCCAGACCTGGGACATGTTAAACTATCCCGACCAAGCTCCCAACCTAGACCTGGGACATGTTTAATTATCCCAACCAAGCTCCCTACCCAGACCTGGGACATGTTGAATTATCCCAACCAAGCTCCCAAGCCAGACCTGGGACATGTTAAACTATCCCGACCAAGCTCCCAACCCAGACCTGGGACATATTAATCTATCCCAACCAAGCTCCCAATCCAGACCTGGGACATGTTAAACTATCCTGACCAAGCTCCCAACCCAGACCTGGGACATGTTAAATTATCCCAAACAAGCTCCCAACCCAGACCTGGGACATATTAATCTATCCCAACCAAGCTCCCAATCCAGACCTGGGACATGTTAAATTATCCCAACCAAGCTCCCAACCCAGACCTGGGACATGTTAAACTTTTCCAACCAAGCTCCCCAACCCAGACCTGGGACATGTTAAATTATCCCAACCAAGCTCCCAACCCATGGCCAGACCTGGGACATGTTAAACTATCCCAACCAAGCTCCCAACCCAGACCTGGGACATGTTAAATTATCCCAACCAAGCTGCCAACCCAGACCAGGGACATGTTAAATTATCCCAACCAAGCTCCCAACCCAAACCTGGGACATGTTAAATTATCCCAACCAAGCTCCCAACCCATGGCCAGACCTGGGACATGTTAAACTATCCCGACCAAGCTCCCAACCTAGACCTGGGACATGTTTAATTATCCCAATCAAGCTCCCAACCCAGACCTGGGACATATTAATCTATCCCAACCAAGCTCCCAAGCCAGACCTGGGACATGTTAAACTATCCCAATCAAGCTCCCAACCCATGGCCAGACCTGGGACATGTTAAACTATCCTGACCAAGCTCCCAACCCAGACCTGGGACATGTTAAATTATCCCAAACAAGCTCCCAACCCAGACCTGGGACATATTAAATGATCCCAACCAAGCTCCCAATCCAGACCTGGGACATGTTAAATTATCCCAACCAAGCTCCCAACCCAGACCAGGGACATGTTAAATTATCCCAACCAAGCTCCCAACCCAGACCTGGGACATGTTAAACTATCCCGACCAAGCTCCCAACCCAGACCTGGGACATGTTAAATTATCCCAACCAAGCTCTTAACCCAGACCTGGGACATGTTAAATTATCCCAACCAAGATCCCAACCCAGACCTGGGACATGTTAAATTATCCCAACCAAGCTCCCAACCCAGACCTGGGACATGTTAAATTATCCCAACCAAGCTCCCAACCCATGGCCAGACCTGGGACATGTTAAACTATCCCGACCAAGCTCCCAACCCACACCTGGGACATGTTAAATTATCCCAACCAAGCTCCCAACCCATGGCCAGACCTGGGACATGTTAAACTATCCCGACCAAGCTCCCAACCCAGACCTGGGACATGTTAAATTATCCCAACCAAGCTCCCTACCCAGACCTGGGACATGTTGAATTATCCCAACCAAGCTCCCTACCCAGACCTGGGATATGTTGAATTATCCCAATCAAGCTCCCAACCCATGGCCAGACCTGGGACATGTTAAACTATCCCGACCAAGCTCCCAACCCAGACCTGGGACATGTTAAATTATCCCAACCAAGCTCCCAACCCAGACCTGGGACATATTAATCTATCCCAACCAAGCTCCCAACCCAGACCTGGGACATATTATTAAATTATCCCAACCAAAGTGTCTGCAGGAACATAATAACTGATTTGATCTCCATGCTTCAAACCTAAGGCCTGGGACAAAGTCGGACTGTTCCTCCTTAAGTGACTTGGAGACATGTCTATTTTGAGGTGTACCGATAATATATTGCTGGCAGTACTGCAGCTAGTGACAGCCAGCTTACTTCTATCTGTGTTACGATCTCTAGCGGAAATGAAAGTCCATAACTAGTAAAACCCTGGTCTTAAGCATTTCCTGGTTGCACAATGAATGGCCAAGAACACATAGAGTTCTCATTAGGAATATTGATTTTGGAGCCAACTGATACAGAAACAATGGGAAATCACATGCTTTGAGCCACGTACACTGTTATAATGATAGGGTTTCTGACTTCTTCACTGATGTCATAAACCAACTTAACTGTCAAAAAAACAACATATCCTCCACACAAATATCATACAAACCAACAAACTCCTCCAAACAAATATCATTCAAACCAACAAACTCCTCCAAACAAATACCATACAAACCAACAAACTCCTCCAAACAAATACCATACAAACCAACAATCCCTGAATGAAATCAATCACAAATATTGTATATATTTTCAAACAAATATCATAAACTCACCTTACCCTGTCAGATAAATCATATCATCTTCAAATATCATGTAAACCAACAACGAAGACTTCAACAATTTAAATTGTTCCTTATCCACTGATGAAGAAAAATCAGACTCCAATTCACTCTATTGATGCAAGTTATTAACATACTGATAATCTACCACAATCACAAGCTAATACATCCTCACAAATTAGAGGGTAAAATATAAACCTGTTTTTCTATATAGTCTATATATAGCTACCACCATTTAGTGACATCTGATTGGCACTAACTGATGCCATCATTAAAATAACATTAGTATGTAAGTTTAGCAGAAATTGTCCAGAAAGGATTTTGCAGATGCAGCCAACATTTTGACCAATCAGAGGTCTTTCTTCTAGTTACCATGGTGATGTCCAGCGTAGTTTTTATATTTCCCCTTTTACAACTAATCTACACCCGCTTGAAGACATATGGGTGAAATATTACAGATTTTATAGCCAGAATAGAAATATTACTTCTGTAACCATCGTAATACTCCAGAATATATATTTATGTATGGTTTACTGATCTTGGATATAAATGTACTAAGCTTTTACTGACATTGAACCTAAAGTTAAGGAGGAGATGTTCTAGCTCATGAATGTTCTACATATAAGACAAGAGGGAGAGACAGTCTACACAAGGCAATTCCAGCGTAACACACATCCACTCCAAACTTTGTGGGAGGATATATATGTGCAATGCAAAAAAGGTTGCACCATACCTTTTTAATTTCTTGGCAACTTACTAAAATCTGAAGTACAAATGATTCATCAAAAGTCCTAATTCCTCCTCATCTACCACCCCCACCCAACACTTAACCACCATTAAGTGATATACTGTGTTTCATTCTGTGAGCTGGAATCTTTTTGTAGCAGTAATAACTTATAGATTTGTCTATAAACCTACAGTATGGATCTGTCAGGCTAACTGCTTCCATTGAGAAACATTGTATAGCTGATTATACAGAGCTCCAGGCCAATCATAGACTGGCTCCATCTCTTCAGATCAATACTCATTCGGTTAGATGTGTTTGCTTTGGTTAATTCTGTATACACTTGTATTTACTGTTCCAGGAATAAAGGCTACACAAATACTCCCCTTCTGTCCACAAATTAAAGTGTGCTCTACGCGTGTCCAACAGAAATCCATTTTTGAATTCAATGTTTATTTTTCAATTCTTCGGTTACCCAATAAGGACTGATACAGTGGAATCTGCCACAGTCATAATGCCATTGTCCCCCATTTCCCAACAGTGATGTATTGTTACACCAGTATTGACCCTGCCACCACACTTAATATAGATCGGAACCCTCCTTCCCGTTTAGTGTCTGCCTCAAGATCAGCACTAAGCATTGATATGAACGACCAAACTGTTACAAGGAGTTGCTTCCCCTTTATCTAGGAATTGTTTCAGCATTCTCTTGAATACGTCTTTATTTCATAAAAGTATAATTCTTTCAACATGACTTTTTAGTTAAAATATATTTTTATTTGCTTTATGATATTATGTCTGTAGATTTTACTTCATATATACATGTAATGATAAAAACTATTTGCTGAGCAAAAAATGTTGTGTAGCATGCATCTTGTTTTAGAAAATATCAGTTATAAATAGCAATAAAATTCATTTTGTATCGATGGCAGTAAGGATGTCTCAGTAATCAATTCAGCCAGTTTTTTTTTCAGTAGTGTCTGGCTCTTTGCTGTGAAATTACATCGAGCTAAACAGGGGTAAGTAACATGCCAAAGATAAATAAGAAGAATATGTCCTCCATTTGCCACCACTACAGCTTCACAATGCCACCTCATACTTCAAATCACGAGCAGTTTCTGACATCGACAATTCTAATCCTTATGTTATTCCTGATGAAGTACATGTGTTAGTTCGTAAACTAAACTGACATCACGACGCTGTCGACCATGATGGCCAAGGAGATCACATTTTAAATCTGGTGATCTTGCTGTCCTGTCATGTGTATCCACATAATAATAATTGTTCTGACATAACAGAGTTTGTATAAGAGCAGTGTGCGGCTGAGTGTTATCTTGCTGAAATACTATCTCCATGAATTGTTGCATAAACAGTACATCAAACCACCAGAATAACAATTTCACAACAGCACCTCCATGTAGTTAGTGTTCCTGTCACTAAATCAGTCATTTCCTAGCAGCTTATATATAATTATTCCTTCCCATACCTTCAAACTGCTGATGGTACTTAATGATGTCAGCTAGCATAACAACTTTCCTGAAGATGTCTCTACACACGCCTCATTCTGTCAGCAAACTGGACATTGAAGAGTGGTTCATTGCTAAAAACGACCTTGTTCTATTGATACTGGACCCACCAATGGTGTTGTTACCCAACAGACACAATTTAACCAATGGCGTTTGGTCAACAAACGCTGGTCACCAGACATCTTCCAAGTAATCTTGTGGGGTGTAGATGATTCTGCAGCTCTGTGAAGATCATCAGCAATTTTTGGTACAATAAAACAGTCCTGTTGTGCTGTCATATTTTCCTTGAATTGGATGTCCAGATGGATCTGATAAAGTGTCCTCAGTCATGAAATTGTTGAACGATGAACATGCAAGTGAAAAATAATACCTTTATTATAGACCTACCGACAACATGCACCCCAATAGTCATATGATATGGTGGTTTTCTGTCAAGCCTCGACGTCAATCCGTTTGACGTTTTTAATTTGTTGCCTTGTATTATTGCCCATCAACCATTTCAGTCATTCAGGCCAATGATCTTTTGTAAACCTCCTCTGATACATTCACACTGATCCCCTATATTCGTCAAAGATGTATCATACAAATGACATTTACATGTATGTTTGAATCAGGTGTGCTGTCAAAGTGTTTTTTTTACAATAAGTGTTATTATACTTCACTAAACTAACGTACCGGTAAAACAAACACAAATATGTTTGAGGTAATAAAAATAAATCAGAATGTAGTTCTAAGTTGCTGAACCTTTTTGCTGAGTATATGAAGCAGGTTTAAATCATATATAATGTTCATATAAAATGTACTAGTCCATGTGGCACCTTCTATCTTCAAGATTTTAGATTTCAAGATTTTATTTTTCACTCAGACACACAAAATAGTGTATAACAAGAGGTCAGACATTTTTAACAGAATGGATGCATGACATGCAAAATATAACATAATTTGAAGAGGAAATGTGGAAAAATAAGTACATTCTTCACACCTGATGGAATTTCCTTTTAGCTTGATTGGTATATAGCTTAGGAGCAGACTGGCAATCCAAGGGTTGTTGGTTTGATCCCCTAGAAGCACACTACTTTCTTTTCAGTTATATTTGTTGATGAGTATGATACAGCTCCTGGGTTGATGTTGTGGTTTGAGGCACACACATCTAAAAATACAGGAGTAGTATTGTACACATAGTAATGTAATAGGACAGGAAAAAAGGCATTGACCAGACCGGGACTCGAACATCTGAACCTCTAGACAGATTCTCGAAACCATTCGCGCTACCTGGCCACTGGTGCTCAGCCCTAGGCCTGCAGTTCCACATGTACACATTCCTCCCTCTTTCAAGAAAGTCTTTTACTGCCAAGATACACAAGACCTTTGTGGGTATTTAGTTGGCTGCCAAATGATTAGACCAGTATTGAACCAGTGATGACCTCTGATGTTTTTATCCACGACTCTACCTCTGGAACCAAAGGAGTATGCTTGAACATCAGCAGAGTGACAGAGCTTTAATTTAACAATATGTACATTATGTACATTAAGCCACAACAACCTGTTCCTTTTACGTGTATTAGTCACATTCTAGCCTCATGTTAGAGGAAATTTCCCTTTAATTTGCTTGATTGATCAGAGTGGTGGACTGACAAGCTATAAGGGTCATGGGTTTGATCCCTGGTGGTTATCACAGTACTCTACTCCTGTTAATACATGTATTCACTCGTCTGATCAGCAGATCAGTCAAAATGTTATCCACAGTAATAGTATCGCTTCACAGTCAATTTATAAATACATTGTCTGTACTGTAAAACATCAAAAACACAAGAAAAAAGTTTGAGAATTTTAAGTCTGGAAATATATGTAAAACATACAACCAACATACAAATATAAGCTTGAATGACATTGTGGCGTGATGGGGGATTGGTACACAAGTAAGAGTTACTGCCCTTGGTATGCTCATTCCAGTATCTACTTGAATCTAACTGGTATTATAGATCACTGGAAAGAGGCAAAAACAACTTTCGTTTAATTCTCTTTGATTAAATTATGGACATATTATTTATCAGGCTTGTTGAGTGTCAATAATGAAGCTATTCTGGTAATTAATTTTTTTTTTAAATCCTACCCAGTGCAATCAGTTAGGTATCTGTTAATAAACTAGTAATTCTGTTCTGACATCTTAATCATAGCACACAAACCTCAGAACTTCACATGATATAAAAATGTCATAAACATTGTACAGCTGGGTTTATCTAACCTCACATCATCTCTGAAACCTCTGACTCCCAATACAAAATTCTAACTTGAAATGATACGCTCGATCTATAGTAAACTAAATGTATAAAACAGACAACCACTACAAATATCTGACTCCAGAAAAAAGATATTTTGCCTTACTAAAATAAATAATATCTCTCCTGAAGACTTCTAAGATAAAATATGATTTCTAATACATATCTTTCCTTTCATATAAATATTAGATATCTATAGTAAAACAATATCTGACATCTAGTATCCACATATACAAAAAACATCTAATATACATATACCTAATACACAACAAATGTATAACTAATGACTCCTTGTATTTATTTGGTTAATTTGGTTAATTTTGTTTAAAGTCCTATTAACAGCCAGGGTCATTTAAGGACGTGTCTGGTTTTGGAGGTGGAGGAAACGAAAGCTGGAGTACCCCAGAGAAAAAATACCGGCCTACAGTCAGTACCTGGCAACTGCCCCATGTGGATTTCGAACTCACAACCCTGAGGTGGAGGGCTAGTGATAAAGTGTCGGGACACCTTAACCACACGGCCACCATGGGCCCATGACTCCTTATATGAATATTTGACCTCTAGAGTATATCTGAAGTACATATACCTGATAACTGAGTACCTATGAGATAATCTTTTATCTAGTGCAATGAGCATCATCAGTACATCATGATCTGAAGAGCCTCAGTACAAAAATCTGACCATTCTCATACAAAACAAATCCAGGAACAAATCTATGTTCACAAATTAAACCATGTTGAAAACATGATTTTGGAATTATTTGACAGTAGTCAAATTTCACATGCAAATGAGTTAACAAACCACTGACAAAGACCACTTACAAATCACTAATAGATCACTAACAGATCACTTACAAATCACTAACAGATCACTAATAAACCATTAACAGATCACTTATAAATCACTAACCATAAACAGATCACTTACAAATCACTAATAAACCATTAACAGATCACTTACAAATCACTAATAGATCACTAATAAACCATTAACAGATCACTTACAAATCACTAATAGATCACTAATAAACCATTAACAGATCACTTACAAATCACCAATAAATCACTAACAGATCACTTACAAATCACTAATAGATCACTAATAAACCATTAACAGATCACTTACAAATCACTAATAAACCATTAACAGATCACTTACAAATCATTAATAAACCATTAACAGATCACTTACAAATCACTAATAAACCACTAACAGATCACTTACAAATCACTAATAAACCATTAACAGATCACTTACAAATCACTAATAGATCACTAATAACCCATAAATAGATCACTTACAAATCACTAATAAACCATTAACAGATCACTTACAAATCACTAATAGATCACTAATAAACCATAAACAGATCACTTACAAATCACTAATAGATCACTAATAAACCATTAACAGATCACTTACAAATCACTAACCATTAACAAATCACTAATAAACCATTAACAGATCACTTACAAATCACTAATAAACCATTAACAGATCACTTACAAATCACTAATAGATCACTAATAAACCATTAACAGATCACTTACAAATCACTAATAGATCACTAATAAACCATTAACAGATTACTTACAAATCACTTGCAAATCACTAATAAACCATTAACAGATCACTTACAAATCACTAATAAACCATTAACAGATCACTTACAAATCACTTATAGATCACTAATAAACCATTAACAGATCACTTTAATTACTAATAAATCACTAATAAACCATTACAGAATAATCACTATAAACATTACCAAGATCACTTCAAATCACTAACCTTAACAAATCACTTACAAATCACTAATAGATCACTAATAAACCATTAACAGATCAATTACAAATCACTAATAGATCACTAATAAACCATTAACAGATCACTTACAAATTACTAATATATCACTAATAAACCATTACCAGATCACTTACAAATCACTAACTATTAACAAATCACTTACAAATCACTAATAGATCACTAATAGATCACTAATAAACCATTAACAGATCAATTACAAATCACTAATAGATCACTTATAAACCATTAACAGATCACTTACAAATCACTAATATATCACTAATAAACCATTAACAGATCACTTACAAATCACTAATAGATCACTAATAAACCATTAACAGATCACTTACAAATCACTAATAGATCACTAATAAACCATTAACAGATCACTTACAAGTCACTTATAGATCACTTACAAGTCACTTATAGATCACTAATAAACCATTAACAGATCACTTACAAATCACTAATAGATCACTAATAAACCATTAACAGATCACTAATAAACCATTAACAGATCACTTATAAATCACTAATAAACCATTAACAGATCACTTACAAATCACTACTAGATCACTAACAAAACCATTAACAGATCACTTATAGATCAATAATAAACCATTAACAGATCACTAATGAACCATCAACAGATCATTAATAACCTTTAAATCTTTTTTTCTGATTTTTTTTAAACATGTCAGTTATAAAGCTGTTTTGTTGATAATTTTAATATAGAGAATGTAGGCCATACAGTCTAACTTGTTTACAATTGCCATTGATTTCAACCTCCCAAATCATATATAAATTTAATTGTCTCGCCCTTCTTAAATTGAAAAAGCATGATTTGAGATTTAAATTTCTTTGATGTTAATGTTAAATAAGGTCAGCATTTTATATAGATTATAACCTTAAAACAATTTGTAAATTGTATTAGTACACTATGTCAGTATGTAATCATAAAACTAAACATTGACCTGTTGGATCTGGTGAAATATAGTAAATATTCCACGATCGACAGTCACATCTCGATGCTTGTCTCTACACTGAATGTTAAATTCAAACTGAGAGGGAAAATTCCAATATCCCATGACGCTTGGCAGGTAGCTATAGATATATATATAGCTAATGGACCACTAATAGATCTTTAGGAGAAACAAATTAAATCATTCTCAAAAGTTTCCAAAGTTAAATTACCCCTAAGAAATAATTCAGAAAAAAAATCATAAGTTAACAGACCACTTGCAAATCATTATAAAGTGGCAGACATGTATGTTGTCAGTTTTATAAATCTTTTAAGGTAAAAGATGGCTACCAAAGCACTTGGACATATGCCCTGAAGTCAATGGATCACCATGGTTTATTTGAAGGTTCAAACAAGGACATAGTCATCAAGATCCCCTGCCCATGCAAATATTGTATTACATGAAATGAAAGTGGGCAAATTAGAGACCAGATAATGCCACTTTTTCATTTTGGCACCAAAACACAAAAAAACACAACTGTTTCTGAAGTGCCATTCTACACCTCTACAATATACAACAAATTTCATCAAAATTGGACAATTGCTTTAATTCTGATCATGACCAATCAGAGGACAGGAATTGACAGCCATTTTGTTGAAATGTGAAACCTAATTCATGGAAGTGATTGTTGTCCCATGATATACCTTCATACCAAGTTTGATTGAAATCGTACAATGTGTGTATTTAAACTTTGACCAACAACAAGTCAGGAAATCTTACATCCAATTCACTGTATATGCTCACTTGAAAGAATAGCAACTTTAAATCAAATTCATCACAACCCATCTAACATGCAGTTCAGTGAAGATCAACATAGCACCAACAAAATGACGTCATGGTAATTGTTCTCAATTAGAATCCTTACTGCGTTTGATTCATCCTTTAATTAGCACATTATTATGATGATCAAAATGGTGTAACAATCACATCATGTGATATACTAGCTACATCCATTTGCTCACAGACACAGATGCAGCCAGATTACCATTCAGGTAATGGGAGACTGTGGACCTAAATGTAAATACATGTATATATACATAACACGCAGGTGATCCCCATTGACCACTGCAGGGGTTGGGATGATCAGCAACACCTGAATAGGGAATGACGTTGGATCAACCAGCTACCCACTCGGCATGAATGAAAAATAATCCTCCACATGTTACGTAGTTGAGGGACTCTCACAATAGAAACTCCCCACTATATGTCAAAACTGGAAATTTAGTCGCCTCTATCATTAATTTTGTTCAAATGATCGAATAAATATTATTCCAAATTATAGTTTGAAGTACTCGCCACACACACAAATTAATATGTAATTTGCACAGGTTCATAGCATATACGAGCACACGGATTCTCATAGGACCTTTCAGTGGACGGGGGAACCCCCACCTGGGGAATCCCGCATTTTTCCACCAGTAGTCCTACGCCATCCTATTTTTAGTAGGGGTCTATATGTTTGTTCTTCAAATCTTAAATCACTATTCTCTAGTCTTGCTTATAAGAAGTACCCACTCCATATGTTTATTAATCAGACCAACCCCTACAGACCTCAGAAACACACTTTCCTTAGGAACTTGGTTTGCATGAAACAGCAGCTGATTGGCTGAATAATTTGTGTGAGTACATGTTGTTGGTTTGTGACGAGTCATCCTGATACAGCCATGACCCAGTTGTCGTTACCCAAATAGGATTTTCGACCACCATTCTGTTTGATTTTTAATGCTTAAATTATGCATTTCTACATGAATACATTTATATCATTTAGATATTTATTCAATTTCGTTAAAACAAACCAATTTTAGTCAGTAATATGGGATTTGCCATCCGAAATTGTCACTGCTACCTGCTGTTTGGGCGGAGATTTTGCGGGACGAAATGAACCTACCGCGTAGAAAAACAAAAACAAAAACATTCACTACATAGCACGTGTTGCCATTACATCGATTCAACTTGTGTTGTTATTTTGTTAAACCTTTTAGTTATAATTTATTTATTTATTTTTACCATCTGTACACCACCTAAGATGTTTTCTGATTAATTATAATAGGCCCTCAGGCCTCAGCGAATTAATTATTGACCGAGGGGATCGTTTTCACAACATAACGATATCTATTGTTGTTTATACCCATTATATTTGTGTCTCTGTTCTATGTCTATATGTGTTCATTTGTAATTTACTTGTGTCTTGATAAAGGGGCAAATTGCCTCGAAAATTCAACTATTTACTTGTCTGTTCTGTCGGTATTACTACTTGACAAATAATCTATATATTATAACAGGTATCAACTTTTGTGCTGTGATGTTACAGATGGTGTGAATATAGACAAATTAAAATCTAACCAGGGGTTGCACACCCAAACTATAATCACAGACAAATGGTCAGACACACGCACACAGACAAAGTGATTATTTTACACTTTCCTGTTTCAGTAAAATTTCAATAAAATACGTTGTGCATTGGTTTGGCTCAGAAGGTAACATTATATCTACAGGCCTTACACAGAGTACTTAATATGATTGTCAAGTAAGCAGTTAAGTATGGTATCCATATGGACATTATAATCGACTGGTAAAGAACCAGGAGTAGTGAAGATTAGGAACGACTATCTAATAAAAACAGAAATCAGCTGAGAAGATTACCACTTGTCAAGTATTTAAATCCCATCAACATATATCTTTATGATCAGCACTTCCCTTTAAGGACAGAACTTTATGGTTGCCATAATTGTTTTATCTTTTGGAATCAAGTTCTACTCTATCTAAATTAAGAATTCTACACAAAAATGAATTCCACTAAGTCTTTATTACACTTCATAAATGTCAGTTATTCATCTGTTTCACAGTTTTATAGATTCAGATTTCTGATAATAAACAGACCACAGACTTTGTCAGTAAAGCATTTATAAATGATGTTAATATCCAGATCTTGACAACACAGACAGGAAATCCACAAATCAGATAACTCTCTGTTTCCTGTAACAGGGCAAATCGCTTTATCACATCCTCCAATTTCTTTCCTTATAACAAACCTTAACACTTGGAACGTGACATATTCATACATCATAGATCAATAACAAATGGTTTCTTGAATGTCAATTTTTTTTTTTTTTAATGAGTCTTGACAAAAATAAACAGATCTAGACATACAACCTCATTATAGTGATGGTATATAATTTTTATCATATGGATGTTCACTCAAATAGGAGAGTGCTTCCTTTAAAAGTTTTCATGACCTTAATGTAATTAGACACAGTGGTCTCTATTAATTGCCTGTTCTACAAAGTAACTTGACATTGGTTTTATAACCTGGTCTAATTAGGGGGCATTAATTCCTGGACTGGTAAGTTCAGGTAACTGAACATGTAGAGTGGTCCATGTAATGTATTTACCTGAACTTACCCGGCAATCATCCCTTTACCTGGCAATACTTGGCATTGATCCCTTTACCTGGCCTTATAAGGACATGGTGTTCCCTTAATCTGACCTTATAAGGACATTGGTCCCTTACCAAGGCAAGGTCTCTTTACCTGGTCTAATAAGTACAGACATTGATATATCTCTTTACCAAGCCTTACAAGGACACGGCACTCCTTTTACCTGCCTTACAGGATGTGATGATCCCTTTACCTGCCTTACAAGGACAAGTGGTCCCTTTACCTGACTTACAAGGATGCGGCGATCCCTTTACCTGGCCTTACAAGGATGTGATGATCCCTTTACCTGCTTACAAGGACAGTGGTCCCTTTACCTGCCTTACAGGCCTAGGCAGAGGTCCCTTTTCCTTGCCTCACAGGGCAGAAGTCCTTTTATTTATCTGGCCTTACTTGATAATGATCCCTTTATTACCTGGCCTTATAGAGTATCAATCCCTTACCTGGCCTTACATGGACATGGTACCCGGTGGTCCCTTTAACCTGGCCTACAAGGACGGCCCATCAATTTAGGCCCACAGGGCATGTGATGTTTCCTTCCCAGGCAAAGGACTTTTTTCCTTTCACTGTAAGAAGCGTTTATTTTAAACTGTTAAAACTTTATGATTTAAGCTTTTAATAAAAACCCTTTACCCGGCCAAAACCCTAATGTACCTTTCCCTTTTCCATGGGTCCAAAAATTTGGGCCTTCGCATTTAGCAAATATGACGTAATATGTTCCACAAGCAAAAAGTTGTAAATGCAATATATGAACAGTACCATTTTTAATCTATTTGGTTTCATATTAGAAAAAAAATCAACCTTTTCTCCCCCCTATTTTATCCAATTCATTTGTTTATATTAATTGAATATATTTTACTTGATCCAACAATGGGGTATTGAATATGATTAGAATATTTTTTTTCGATTACGGGGA
>NW_022981969.1:0-6281 GCF_902652985.1 Pecten maximus
GGTGGCATATATATGTGTGTGTGTGTGTGTTAAAGACACTAGATAAGGGTGGTCCATATATATATGTGTGTGTGTGTGTGTGTGTGTGTGTGTGTGTGTGTGTGTGTGTGTGTGTGTGTGTTAAAGACACTAGATAAGGGTGGTCCATATATATATGTGTGTGTGTGTGTGTGTGTGTGTGTGTGTTAAAGACACTAGATAAGGGTGGTCCATATATATATATATGTGTGTGTGTGTGTGTTAAAGACACTAGATAAGGGTGGTCCATATATATATGTGTGTGTGTGTGTTAAAGACACTAGATAAGGGTGGTCCATATATATATGTGTGTGTGTGTGTGTGTTAAAGAAACTCGTTAAGGATGGTCCATATATATATATGTGTGTGTGTGTGTTAAAGACACTAGATAAGGGTGGTCCATATATATATGTGTGTGTGTGTTAAAGACACTAGATAAGGGTGGTCCATATATATATGTGTGTGTGTTAAAGAAACTCGTTAAGGGTGGTCCATATATATAAACTAGTTTCTTTAACACACACACACATTATATATGGACCATCCTTTGGAAAAGGAAATTTTAAATCGGAACGTACTATAGACGTGTTACAGGCTACATCTCAAACGTGTAGTTATATCTTTTTGTGATGAATCGATTAAAATATATGTCCATATACGTAAGGTAGGTTCTGTTTATTTTTCCATAATACATATTTATTGGACAATCATTTGAGAAGTCGTGACAAGCCCCTGTATCTTGTTGAGCCACGACATCAATATCAGTTTCCTCTGCTTTTGCCGCCATTGTTGATAAGCTTGGGAGTGGTCGAACAACAGTCCGCCGTATGAGTAACTGTGGGTGCGTTAGGTGGAGTAGCGAATTAGTTTTATGGATGTCGCACAGCGGAAGACGGATGAAGCCTGATAGCGATAAGTCGTCATTGACCTTGAAGATCAGATGATATATAAACATTACATGTAAGGTTATGATGAATTAAAAACTGTCAGGCTACCTCACTAAACACAGATTTGGCGTTCGGAGAAGATGTATTAAACTTTGAACATACTAGATGTATCACACTATACAGAAAAGATTGTGTTCGGAAGGGATAAGGGCCACCCAGAAGGTTGGAGAGAGGAACTGTTTACTGTATTAGGAAATTAAGACGGATGTCGAAAATTTACAGTAATCCCCACAATACACAAATACCACACTGTACCTTCTGAAACCTGTCACATTAGGAAGGGGGCACTCTGAGGACAGAAAACTAATGTCCAAATCAAACTAAGACATTGGTAAGACACGCGCACTAAGGCAGTGGTAAGACACGCGCACTAAGGCAGTGGTAAGACACGCTCACTAAGACATTGGTAAGACACGCGCACTAAGACATTGGTAAGACACGCGCACTAAGACATTGGTAAGACACACGAACTAAGACAGTGGTAAGACACGCGCACTAAGACATTGGTAGGACACGCGCACTAAGACATTGGTAAGACACGCGCACTAAAACAGTGGTAAGACACGCGCACTAAGACATTGGTAGGACACGCGCACTAAGACATTGGTAAGACACGCGCACTAAAACAGTGGTAAGACACGCGCACTTAAGACATTGGTAAGACACGAGCACTAAGATATTGGTAAGACACGCGCACTAAGACATTAATTGGTACGACACACGCACTAGGACAGTGGTAAGACACGCACACACTAAGACAGTGGTAACACACGCACACTAAGACAGTGGTAAGACACACACACTAAGACAGTGGTAAGACACGCACACTAAGACAGGTAAGATACACACACTAAGACAGTGGTAAGACACACACACTAAGACAATGGTAAGACACGCAAACTAAGACAGTGGTAAGACACACACACTAAGACAGTTGTAAGACACGCACACACTAAGACAGTGGTAAGACACACACACTAAGACAGTGGTAAGACACGCACACACTAAGACAGTGGTAAGACACGCGCACTAAGACATTGGCAATACACGCACACTAAGACATTGGTAAGACACGCACACTTAGACAGTGGTAAGACACGCACACTAAGACAGTGGTAAGACACACAAACTTAGACAGTGGTAATACACACACTAAGACATTGGTAATACACACACTAAGACATTGGTAAGACACGCACACTAAGACAGTGGTAAGACACGCACACTAAGACAGTGGTAAGACACGCACACTAAGACAGTGGTAAGACACGCACATTAAGGCAGTGGTAAGACACACACACTAAGACAGTGGTAATACACGCACACTAAGAGAGTGGTTATACACGCACACTAAGACAGTGGTAAGACAAACACACTAAGACAGTGGTCGGACACGCACACTAAGACAGTGGTAAGACACACACACTAATACAGTGGTAATACACGCACACTAAGAGAGTGGTTATACACGCACACTAAGACAGTGGTAAGACAAACACACTAAGACAGTGGTCGGACACGCACACTAAGACAGTGGTAAGACACACACACTAAGACAGTGGTAATACACGCACACTAAGACAGTGGTAAGACACGTACACTAAGACAGAGGTAAGACAAACACACTAAGACAGTGGTAGGACACGCACATTAAGACAGTGGTAAGACAAACACACTAAGACAGTGGTAAGACACGCACACTAAGACAGAGGTAAAACAAAGTCACTAAGACAGTGGTCGGACACGCACATTAAGACAGTGGTAAGACATGCACACTAAGACAGTGGTAAGACACACACACGAAGGCAGTGGTAATACACACACACGAAGACAGTGGTAATACACACACACGAAGACAGTGGTAATACAAACACACTAAGACAGTGGTAATACACAAACACTAAGACAGTGGTAAGACATGCACAATAAGACAATGGTAAGACACACACACTAAGACAGTGGTAATACACACACACTAAGACATTGGTAATACATGCACAATAAGACAATGGTGAGACACGCACACTAAGATATTGGTAATACACGCACACTAAAACAGTGACTTATTTGTTAACTAGGTTGGATGAAAACTTCAGGAGCGTTTGGAATACTTGGAGCCCTGCTCGGTTTTGCAGTTTTAGTCCTGCCAGTGATGCATGTTGTCAGTAAAAGATTGACGAAGGATAGAGCTTACATAGCAATAAGCATAGTAAACTTCGTCACGGGTGAGTACACTTGAGAGAGAGAGAGAGAGAGAGAGAGAGAGAGAGAGAGAGAGAGAGAGAGAGAGAGAGAGAGATTGCATGCTTAATTGACTTGGATAAATAGAGGTTACACAACGAGTGGATGTTGGATATGGAATTCATTTCACACGAGTAAGTTATTTTTTAAAGTTACAAGCGTTTGGAATACTTGGAGCCCTGTTCGGTTTTGCAGTTTTAGTCCTGCCAGTGATGCATGTTGTCAGTAAAAGATTGACGAAGGATAGAGCTTACATAGCAATAAGCATAGTAAACTTCGTCACGGGTGAGTACACTTGAGAGAGAGAGAGAGAGAGAGAGAGAGGAGAGAGAGAGAGAGAAAGAGAGCGAGAAAGGAGAGAGAGAGGGAGCGAGAGAGATAGATGATGCCTATTTGTGGGGTTTTAGAGCTAGACGGGTCCCGGCCTCGTCCCCCCATCGCCCTCCAAGTCTTTTCCGGCCTCCCCCCGTTCTGCTTTTGCTTAATTGACTTGGATAAATAGAGGTTACACAACGAGTGGATGTTGGATTTGGAATTCATTTCACACGAGTAAGTTATTTTTTAAAGTTACAAACGACACGAGCTTTAGCGAGTTTCTTTTGTAACTTTTAAAAAATAACTTACTCGTGTGAAATAAATTCCATATCTAAAAATCACGAGCTGTGTGACCTGTTTCTACCACAATAATATAGGCCTGAATCAAAGGGAAACGTGGTCAAGTCTTATTTCGCGTATGCAAATAAGGTGTACATGCCGGCCGGGACTCAATGATGTGACGTCATTCGATTATTGATGACGTCAATAACAATTGCAGCTCGGGTCAAAGTTTGAATACTTGACCAATCAAAAGACTGGAAGGTTATATATCACTTGTGGTATATAACATATATTTATCCAACAGTCGGCACACTTATAAATAGAGGTTACACAACGAGTGGTTGTTGGATATGGAATTTATTTCACACTCGTAAGTTATTTTTTAAAAGTTACAAAAGACACGAGCTTTAGCGAGTGTTTTTTGCAACTTTTAAAAAATAACTTACGAGTGTGAAATAAATAGCCAATCGAAATGCGTACATAGTTTATACCACGTGTGGTATAAACAGATTGTTAATCAACGGCTGTAATGATTAACTGATGGTCTGAGAGTTGAATAACACAGGGTATTGTGGTAGAAATTGTATTATAAGTGTACAGGTCAAGGTCATATTATATACTATTTCTACCACAATACCCTGTGTTATTCAACTCTCAGACCATCAGTTAATCATTACAGCCGTTGATTAACAATCTGTTTATACCACACGTGGTATAAACTCTGTACGCATTTCGATTGGCTAACACGGTGAACTTTGACCCAAGCTGCAATTGTTATTGACATCATCAATAATCTTATGCCGTCACATCACCGGTTCCCGGACGTCACCGGTACACTTTATTTGCATACGCGAAATTATACTTGGCCACGTTTCCCTTTGATTCCAGCCGATATTATTGTGGTAGAAACAGGTCACACGACTCGAAATTGTTGGATATGGAATTTATTTCACACTCGTAAGTTATTTTTTAAAAGTTGCAATAAACACTCGCTAAAGCTCGTATCTTATGTAACTTTTAAAAAACAACTTACTCGTGTGAAATGAATTCCACATCCAACAACCACTCGTTGTGTAACCTCTATGTCTTGAGAGTGGAATAACACAGGGTATTGTGGTTGAAATATCACTATTGCACACATAATCCTGGCAGCTAGTATTACGATGATTAAACAGTTCTCGGTGGGTATTTTATAATGTTCATGATGTACGTATGTATAACCACAGGTGACTGTATCTGGTTATTATTTATAGAGAAAATATTAGCTTCTACTCATACTCTAGATATAGCAGAACTCTTTCTATAAATAGTAATTCAGTGGCGTAGGAAGTCGTCAAAAAGTGGGGGGGGCAAATTTATTAATTCGCCGAGGGCCCATTATGATTAATTAGAAAGGTGGTGTACAGATGGTAATAGTAAATGATGAATGAATGAATGAATGAATGAATAAGATAACTAAAAGGTTTTACCAAAATAACATCGCATATATACATATTTGTATGTTCTATCTTCTTCCAGCGTTATGCATCCTGATCTCCGTGAGCGTCTTTGCGGGTAATCTTGAACGCTTCTTCGACAAATCGTGGTCATTCGCAATGTGTGTCGTTGGCCTGGTACTTCACGGAGTCGGAGGAATCCTAACGGCTGTCGCAAGGTACCATATTACAGGGTACCATATTACAGGGTACCATATTACAGGGTACCATATTACAGGGTACCATATTACAAGGTACCATATTACAGGGTACCATATTACAGGGTACCATATTACAAGGTACCATATTACAGGGTACCATATTACAGGGTACCATATTACAGGGTACCATATTACAGGGTACCATATTACAAGGTACCATATTACTGGGTAACATATTACAGGGTACCATATTACAGGGTACCATATTACAGGGTACCATATTACAGGGTACCATATTACAAGGTACCATATTACAAGGTACCATATTACAGGGTACCATATTACAAGGTACCATATTACAAGGTACCATATTACAGGGTACCATATTACAGGGTACCATATTACAGGGTACCATATTACAGGGTACCATATTACAAGGTACCATATTATTACAGGGTACCATATTACAAGGTACCATATTACAAGGTACCATATTACAAGAACACATTACAATATAATATGGAACTTGAATCTGCTTTATGTAACATTTCATATTACATGTGCTTATCAGAGATAAGTATGCTCTAGTACGTCCGTCGATTGGAATTTAGTTAATCTATTCAGTTCTGAAAATTACATGCTAAGGTCAAATATTAAGGTCAGTATGTCATAAGGTCAAGGTCAAATCATTTCAGAATTACTGTAAATATTTTGTTAGGGAATTATAAAGCAAAGTTGGTCAGAATTCACAAGTCAACTGATCAGAAGTCAAGGTCTCAAGGAAGTTGATCGGAATTTAAACAAGAGTTCTACTGACCGAGATCCTCGTATGTGCAAACAAG